>NC_057814.1:582330342-582331658 GCF_018294505.1 Triticum aestivum | reverse complement strand
TGTTTTTTTTATTTCCTTTCTTCTTAAAGGGTTTCAATCTTTCCTAGAAAATTTCATTATTTTGTTTTCTATTTATTTTCTTTCTTCTTAAATGGTTTTATTCTTCCCTAGAAAAGTTTATTATTTTGTTTTCATTTTAATTTTAGTTTTATTTCATTTTCTTTCTTTAACTTTAAAACCTTTATTTTTGCATATGATTACAAAGCGCAATTTTTTGTAAATTGCGTGCAAATATTGCCATTACATGTTTTTTATTGCCTTTCTTCTTAAAGGGTACTGTCAACATTCAGATTTTTTTAATTTTCTTTCTTCTTCAAGGGTAATATTAAATGCAAATGATTCATTTTAGCTTAGAAGACTTGATTATTATGAATATTTTTGTTTCCATTTTTCTCTTTGTTCTTTAAGGGCATTATCAACTCCACTAATTCATTTCTTCTGAGAAAACATCTTTTTTGCAGAAGTTCCACTAACATATGTTTATTCTTGCATATTATAAAAAAACATAATTTCTATACATATTGTGTGCAAGTTTTGTCATTATTCATTTTGTTTCTGAGGGCATGGTGGTGGTGGGGTGTACGGTTGATGATGTAGGAGTGCGACTTGCTTGAGGTTAGGCACAAAGCTAATCCATCAATCATGGTACTCGTCGGCTCAACGACAAAAGCAGGCACACAAAGCAGCATACAATTACTACGTACCACAAATTAGTTTGGATGAAAAGGAGGACGTATGTATCAGGCGTCCATGCATATGCATGCAGAATGCATCATGCGTACATGCATCATTGCGTAGATATACATTAAACCCAATAAGAGTCGCGCAAGGAGCGCTCCCTTGACATGTCCACGTCATCACACTTGTACTGTGCATGACAGCCAATGGCGAGAGAGCTTTGTCGTGGCCAATTGGATGTGCGAGAGGGCGAAGAAAACGCGTGCGAAGGAAAGAAAGAAAACGCCCGCACGCCTCGCACACACGGCCCTAGCGGTCCCTCAATTCCCTTCTCCTCCTTGCCCTCGTTTTCTCCTCCCTGCCTAGGGTTATCGCCGCCGCCGCCGCCTTCGGCACCATCCCAGCTCGTAGCCTCTGTCGATTTGCTCTGTGTCTCCAACCGTCCAAAGATCCCAACCCTATCATCGTCTCCTACCACGAGCTCGGCGACGAGATCGGACACGGCAAGTTCGGCTCCGTTCGGATCTATGGTAGGAAGACCTGTGAAATTCAACTCGTCGTTAGGCCTTTTCTGTCGCCTTCTCTCTGGTGGTCTTGGTTGTTGACCACGGGTGCCTTATTTTTGTGCTCGTACTGCC
>NC_057814.1:582325321-582329896 GCF_018294505.1 Triticum aestivum | reverse complement strand
TACAGCCGCCTCGTCGTCATTGTCAACGTTGTTGACCAGAACAGGGTGAGTTTGATCCCCTTCCCTGCTTCCTCTTGTCATTCTCGATCTGCTGCGGCGGAGGAGCCTTTATGGACGTAGTGATTGAGATCGTGCTCATGTTTAGTTTAGAATTTTCTTCTATGCGTGTCCCTCCCTTGGCTGTAGATTTGAGCTGTTCAAGGTGTGGACTTCTCTATAGTTCCAAGTAGAATTGTAACTGCACGGATATCATATTGTTGATGCGAATTTTTGATAGTTTTCGTTAGCTTTTACTGTAACTCGGTAACTTTGTTTTGCTTTGTTGCTAATAACTTGCTTGTGATTCGCCTCCTAAAGTCCTTAAGTTCGATTGCATATATAACTAGCCTTTACAACTTGTACGAATTTGGAAGTGATTGTTGATTTTACATGCCATTTGAAGTTTACACTTGCCAAGTAATATTGCATACTCTTGTCAGCGCAGTTATTCTGCCAGAACTTGTTTAATTTTTGTATTGGCTCATCTCTAACATGTGGCCCTTTATCCACCCTGGCAATGTTTTTATTTGTATATGTTTAGCTCACCTGATCAGCCCCTAATGTGCCTTGCGGCCTTGCCTAAATGTGTGAGTGACTACTGAAAATAAACAGCCAGAGTGCTATTGCTCAAATATATGCGATGTGTTTTGCCATTTGACATTTATTATTGTTTTCCTTGTGAAATAAATAACTCCAGTATTCATTTCATCTTCCATGAAGTTGTGATGCCTTCATCTCTTTATGCTTCTCATGATAGCTGCATTGCTCTGTTATACACTTATACCTTTGCTTCTTGGTATATCCCCAAGAACGTCGAGGACACGGTCCACCGCGAGGTCGAGATCATGCAACACCTCTCGGGCCACCCCGCCGTCGTCACGCTGAAGGCCGTCTGCGGCGGCTGCAAATCAAAGGTGATTGTGCGTCGGCCCTCTCTCCTTCCAATCCTCTCTCTACCACTGGAGCAAAAGTTGCGGAGATCTTGGCGGCGTTGGCAGTCGCAGCTGGGCGTGGTGTGGAGCCGGCATGCGTCTGTGCTGCGCGTGCTGCCGGTGGCGTGCGTGTGTGCTAGTTGTCGTGGTCTGCGCATGTTGTGCTTGCTCTAGTGTGCGTGGTTGAATGGTGGTGTGTGCTGATCTTTCGATTGCTTTTTCCCTGCAGCAGCTGAAAGGGACAAGGCGATTGGGAGTGAGGGACTACATATCCCTCCTCTCCTTTATTTTCTGTCCAAAATATAAGGTAATTTGTTTATTAAATCCCATATTTGCTAAATTCTAAAGCCTCTAAACATTTCTTGGTCTTATGTGCCTGTTAGATTTTGCTGAAGACCTTGTTGTCTTTGTGCTTTACCAGTGTGATGAAGTTCAGCACTATGGCTGCCATTATGTGTTATGTAATGGTCTAGTGGGCAGGAGTTATGTTTGATTACAACTTTTACAGTAGTTGGCATTTTTTGGAGCCGTTCGTTTGTCTCGATCTAACAGCGCATACATACGTAGTACTCGAAAGTACTATTAGTCTAGGGGCATTTTAGTCCTAGGAAATATATGACAAGGTGGGGCCCTCTCGTCCAATGCAAAACCGCCCCTCCTCTCGTCCAATGCAAAGCCGCCGCCGTGCTCCTTCCCCTCTTCCATCACCATTGCAACCGCGGCCATCTCCTAGCCTTCTCCTCCTTCTCGCGGCCGCAACTTTGCTCTTCTCATCTTCCACATCCACCCCCCTCTTCCATCCACGCAAGATCCTCGATGGAGCAGCAGATTGAGCACATCGACGGCGGCGAGAATGCCGACTTCGTGGAGATCGCCGGCGGTGAGAACGCCGACTTCATGGAGATCGCCGGCGGCGACCAGGTCAAGATGGCCAGGTTGACGGAGATCCGTTCTTGGTTTCACAACATATTGCAGATGAACTGGACGGCAATGGCCACTTTGAAGCAAATGACGAGGAGGGAGAGGGCAAAGCTTTCCCCCCCACCCGCACAACCGATGCACAAGGTCGAGATCCTCCTCTGGGCGATGGAGCAGGCCGATTCGTCCAGCCCGTGGACCAGGCGTAGGTGGTGGGCGTTCAGATCCAGGGTAGAGCATCCACTGGATCAGGAACCCACGGTGCACGAGGTGCCGTTGCAGATTGTGGAGCCTCCAACCGAGTCGGAGATGACTCCGAAGCGCAAGAGGAGGAGGACAGTGGTCGCGACATCGCTTCCCCGTCGTTCTCCACGCTTCCCTCGCCGCTCTCCTCGTCTGAACGGCGGTCGTAGCTATGTTTAGGGTAAGATTGCTGAATTTCATTCATCATTACTTGCCACTTGCTTAATTTGATTCTCTGCAATATGTTCTTGCTACCTGTGTACTTGAATCCGTAGCCCTGGATGGCAGCTTAGTTTGATCGACGAGGCTGTAATGAGTCTAGGCATATAGCATTGCTATGTTTACTTGCTACGTTTTGATGTGCTGGAGTGGTATCCATGATAGGAAATTTTGTCTGTCACCTCAAGAGTTGTGTTCAAATTACGTGATGCAATCTGTGTAAATTGAACTTGCAATATTTTGGCTGCAAGAAGTGCCTCCAGAAAAGTTCAGTACACAGTTTAGAGTGATAGACTCTGGGTTGACACTGAAATATTTCAATACTGCAAGTTTAGTAGATAGTTGTAGGCATAGAAATATTTCAGTACTGACAGGTTCACACTGAAATATTTGAGTAGTGCAATTGCAGTACACACGGGTACACACTGAAAAATTTCAGTAGTGCAATGCAATTTCAGTACACACGGGTAGACACTGAATATTTGAGTACTGCAGTTTCAGTACACGCACGCAACCCCAGAAATATTTCGGTGTAGCAGTTTCAGTACACGCGCGTAGCCACTGAAATATTTCGGTGGTGCTGTTTCAGTACAACCACGTAGCCTCCGAAATATTTCGGTGGTGCACTTTCAGTACACGCACGTACCCACTGAAATATTTCAGTGGTTCACTTTCAATACACGCACGTACGAAATGAAATATTTCAGTGGTGCTGTTTCAGTGCACGCATGTAGCAACTGAAATATTTCAGTGGTGCTGTTTCAGTACACACACGTAGCCACTGAAATATTTCAGTAATGCACTTTCAGTACAGATATGTAGACACTGAAATATTTCTGTAGTGCCATGTCGGTGATCTTGCATCCAAATATTTAGGGCTTCCTAATGATTCAGCAAAAAAATAGACATAAGCAGTGAAATAATTTTTGTAGGGATGTTGGTTTCCTCATGTTGCCGTGCTGTACAACCTTTTGCTTCACTTCCTGTAAGTGCTTCTTGCATGTGTTATGGCCTACATGCTGTTTACTCTCATCACAACAGTGATTTTGCATCTTGCAAAGGTCTTATTAATTCAACATTGATTTCTATGAACTTTGTATTCAAATTCGTATCCTCCTACAGTTGTTGTGACAGATTTCCTTGGCATCTTCAAATTACCGTACTGTCATTTTTCCAATACCAACTGTATTCAATCTGAAACTTTCAGTTACTTATATGCTACAGGTGGAATCATGGATAGGTTGCTGAAGATGCTGCGCCTCACAATAAAAGTCCCTTGCTCAACCTCAACATCACAAGATTTTTTGCATTTCTAGTTGTCTCACTATTTCATGTGATGTATTTGAATACCAGAAGTTGTTATGCATTACAAGTTCAATCTGATAATCGTAGTACCTGCAGTCTGTGTGTTATCTGTTTTGTATGTGTGGGATCAAAATCTAATACGGTTCTGATTCCTGTTTTCATGGCCTTGATGCTAAGTTAAGTACATGCTGGTCAGAGTGATCGGAGAGAAGGGTGGCGCTGGTGGGAAATATTTTAGGGTTTTATCGTCGTGATAACCCTAGAAAATTAATAAAAACGTCGAAAATCAATGGAACTAGTCATGGATGCTTCTCATGTTGGCACAAGGGTGAAGAAAGAATACAAGTCCATTTGAAGCAAGTCGAGAAAAACCCGTCCTTCCACACGGACCCTTACCTCCTACCGGAACGGCCGCCGGTGAAGGATCGATAACGTGCGCTTCTCGCATCACCTCCGAAAAGTATTCTAAGCATTTAACCGTATTAGAAAATCCATACAAATGCCGACAACCTTACCAAACTAGTCATGCTTCCTTCTCATGTTGATACAAAGAAGTGGAAATTTTTTGGGTCCATATTTACATCATGTCCGGCAAGTATTTTAAGCAGTATAAATTCAAAAAATATAAAACCTCGGAAACCTAGCTTTGTTTGTGCAAGAGATCATGTGTGCCAAAATTGAGGTGATTTGGAGGTGGTCGAAAAAATCACCGCATTCTGGAGGGACCATTTGGTCTAACTTAAGCCATTTTTTGAACAAAGGTGATTTTTTCCACCACCTCCAAATCACCCAATTTCTCTATGACACGGTGACCCACGTGTGCCAAACATGTCCATGAAAGAAAATTTGGAAAAAAATATTTTACAATGCCCCTTGAGGTATAGACCGATGTTTGGATCAGTCAGTCTAGAGGGCAGTA
>NC_057814.1:582295388-582325066 GCF_018294505.1 Triticum aestivum | reverse complement strand
TGCAAGAGATCATGTGTGCCAAAATTGAGGTGATTTGGAGGTGGTCGAAAAAATCACCGCATTCTGGAGGGACCATTTGGTCTAACTTAAGCCATTTTTTGAACAAAGGTGATTTTTTCCACCACCTCCAAATCACCCAATTTCTCTATGAAACGGTGACCCACATGTGCCAAACATGTCCATGAAAAAAAATTGGGAAAAAAATATTTTACAATGCCCCCTTGAGGTATAGACCGATGTTTTGATCAGTCAGTCTAGAGGGCAGTATAAATTAAAAAAAATTCAAAAAGAATATAAAACCTTGGAAACCTAGCTTTGTTTGTGCAAGAGATCATGTGTGCCAAAATTGAGGTGATTTGGAGGTGGTCGAAAAATCACCGCATTCCGGAGGGACCATTTGGAGGTGGTCGAAAAAACCCGTCCTTCCACACGGACCCTTACCTCCTACTCGAACGGCCGCCGGTGAAGGAGGTGAATTTTTGGACATGTTAAGAATAATTTTTCCTTGTTGTGGGCATGGCCACCCAAGTGGATCGACAACGTGCCCTTCTCGCGTCACCTCCGAGAAGTATTTTACGCATTTAATCGTATTAGAAAATCCATACAAATGCCGACAACCTTACCAAACTAGTCATGCTTCCTTCTCATGTTTTGAATCAAAGAAGTAGAAATTTTTTGGGTCCATTTACATCATGTCCGGCAAGTTTGTTTGTACGTGTTCTCCGTGTGTGTGAATGACATGTGGGATCCACATGTAAAAACCCCATACGCAAGAAAGAGGCCCAACCAATGTGCCCGACGGAGTTTCGAACCTAGGGCATTAGTTTGTGATGGGGAGGGTGTTAGCACTGGGCTGATGATGCATTTTCATACAAATTACGTGCCCTCATATTGAAGAAATTCATTTACCATACCTATCATGTGTAACCACTGCTGGTGTCCACGTGTCAGCAGTTTGAAGGGCGGCGCGGGGCATAGCGCACGCGAGGTGCACGTCGCGGGGCAAACCCCACGCGTCCACACTGTGGAAGGCCCTGGTAGGTGAGACAAATCACCCCCCTCGACCCCTCGGTAACTCCAAGAGGCAGCCGCATTCATTTTCTTCCCCAATTCGGGTAGAAAACCCTCGCCCTCTCCCACTCCAGCCATACCACCTCGTCCTCTCCCAAACCCTCCTGGCTTCCTCAGCAATCCAGTCCTCCTCCTCGTCTCGTCGACCGCCGATGAAGCGCGGCCGTGAAGATGCGGCCGACAAGCCGGAAGCAACCATCGGTGGAGAGCAGTCTGCTGCCGTGGGTGCCACCGCGGCTGCAGCGGCTGACTCCGCCGTAGCGGCGACCGCTGGCGGTGCAGCAACTGCTGTGCCTCCTCCCGCTGCCATCCCAGCCGTTGAGCTACCAGTCGGAGAGCGTGTGCACGAGAAGGTGGGGGAAGATCTGGACGAGGAGACGGCGAGGCTCCATGAGAGAATCGAGGAGGAGTTCTACGGGGGGGGGGTACTGTGGACGAGATAGAGTTCGAGATGGCTGTGGATCCCAGGAAGGGCGGCGACTTCGACGAGGATGTCATCGACGAGCTGTCGGAGGTACTACTCTGGTTTTTTGAGATTTATTTTTCCTTCATGTACTCTGTTTTTTCATGGCATTGGGGTTTTTCTTGTTAAGTACATGAGAATCAAATTCATATGGGCGTGCTAGTTGAAAGGATATAGCATAGATTTTCTTGCATAATGAATGGTGGTTTTTGAATCTGAATCATTTTCTTAAAGTATTGATGAGGTATTTCTACTCATGTACTGGCCCCTCCATAATGTTTGCGTACATGTAGGATTGTAGGGATCTAGCATAGATTTTCTTGTTGGATGGTGATTTTAGAATCTGATTCATTTTCTGTTCGAATAGACAGAAGAAAAAAACCACTAGTATAGCTAACACTCCATCAAGCAGGCAGATGATGCATTTGCAATATAATGGCAATTTACTGAATTGACACAGAGTTGCCATACTGATCTCTTAAAACACCACCCATCGACTCATGTCCTTCTTAACTGTCATATGATGCATCTACATTCAGTTTTAATGGGTAAGAATCCTGTTCTGACCACTTGATTATTTCTTTGACACCATTTCCGGTTTTGGCAATTGGTCTGCCTTGTTGCATGAGGACAGAACCAATACCTTGACCTGATGCATCTGTTTAAAAAGTAAATGGTAGGGTCAAATAAGGCAAAGCCATAACAAGAGCAGTGAGCAGACAATTCTTCAATGTTGTGAAGGCCTCAATTTGAGCATCTGACCACTGGAATGAATCTTTTTTTAGACAACATGCCCTAAATACTCAACTTGTATTTGTAAAACTAGAATTCAATTTCTGAATCTTTTTTTAGACCACTGGAATGAATCTTTTTTAGCATATATTTGTAAAACTAGAATTCAATTTCTGATTCCAATAAATAGACAAAAAACACTTTGTTTTGCATGACAACATTTCCTGTTCCAAGTTAAGTTGCTCCAAAGTATTTTCCTCACCGGTATCATCAGAGTCACAAGATAAGGGATAAAGATAGTAGCCCATAGCTCCTTTGTAACTACCGACGACTAGACAGTTGGATTGAACCCTAACTAATTGCATATACCAATTGATGAGAGGCGTCGTAGCAAGGCATTGCATTCCACTGTGATAAAGCTTGGTCTATTTTGACATTTTGATTATGTCGTAAATCTAGTATCGACGCATCACTTGACGAGCACACTGACATCAGTTTAATGTCAAATTAGTCGTACGAAATGACAAAACAATCTCTCTCTCTCTCTCTCTCTCTCCCAGATAGATGAAATCGAGCTATATGGGCTGTAGCGTAGTTCTGCATTACGCGTTGACTTGTCAGTGTGCTCTTGGCATTTTCGTGCATACTAACAATGTTGGAGAATTAGTATTGCTGCTCTCAGAAAGAATTATGGTTTCTTGATTCCAGTAGATAGAAGAAACCCCCGAAGCCTTTTTTCTAATTCCAATCAGAATTACACCTGTAACAAGTATCATTAAACCAAGCCACATTATGAATTCTTTTATGTGTTAATTATGTACTTCCTGTGCACTAAACTATCAATGCAACTATTCCACCATCCATATTTATGCATGTCAAATTATTTGGGTCAATTATGTATGTGCATATACGCCTTATTTCAAGCAAATAGATAGTTGTCATGTTACACGTCTGTACTTTTCATACATTCTAATTAAGAGCAATGTAGCGGAATAGATTAACTGAGTTCTTCTTTGTGTACTAATTCACAGGAGGATGACGATGATGTGGGGTATGACATGGACAGCAGGCACAGCAAGAGCCGCTACATCATGAGGCAGCTGATTGCTGGAAAATTCAAGTACCGTTTCTATGGAAAGCTTGGCTGCCCCTTCTGTGGCAAGGCGATCAAGGGCGGCATAGATGGCTTGATGCAACATGCCGTCTCCACTGGCAACTCCTAGAGTAGGAAGCAAAAGGCGAGTACTCTGGCAAAACATGAGGCCTACGGGCGCTTCCTCAAAATTGTCAAAGCCAATGAGCCCTACTACATCCCGCCGCGCCGCCGCTGAACAAGGGAGACAAGTGATGTGCTGCTAGACTGCTGCTGCTGCCCCAGGACCGCCGTGTCCTTTTATGTTATCGGTATTCGCTGGTCGACTCTAAAACTTATGGTCTATGGTGTGTAAGAACTTATGTCCTATGGTCTATGGTGGGTGTGAACTTATGGTGTGCGGTCTGTCGTTTAACTAAGTGTTTGCTGCTAATCTGCTTAAGTGTGGTCTAAGTTGTTATTAGTACTATTTTGCTGATGCATGTTAGGTATTGTACAATGGTAGATGCTAAGGGTGATGCTTAGAAAAATAAACCGGGTTTTTCTGAAGCACCATTGCCTATTCCTACAGGACAGACGCCTAGTTAAGCGTCTACCCTATACAAATAAGCACCGGTGCTTAAGAAAAGCCTGGTTTATGTCACTAAACACCTCGCCTAATCACCTTGCATTGTACAAGTCCATAGCAACTCAAGTATCGTAAGGTGGTCTATGTTATGTTTGCTGTGTTATTCTTCCGTTCTAGAATCATATGGTGATGCATGCTAGAAACTCTACTACAATGACTATGGTAGTTATACCTTGGCATGATTATGTTCAGTTTATAACTCAGGATGTTCCAGCCATATCTATGACCAGTTACAACTGAACTATGCATTAGTTTTTGCCAAAAGTAAAGCATGCAAATGATTTCCAATTCTACCTATTGCCATTTGAAGCTTTGTACTGAGGATGCATTAGTTATTGCAATAAGTAGAGGATGCTCATGTTTCCCAGAAGTGCCTGTTTCCACTTTCTGGTAAGAACTGAACATGTATCAAATTATGCTAAAAGTAGACCATGAGCATGAACATGTATCAATTGCTGCTTCCTATTTGTGTTTGAATGGGCTCAACATATCTTGTGATGGTTTAGGGTCTCTGCGTGACCGTGATGATAACTCAAGATGTTCCAGCCATATCTATGACCAGTTATAACTCAACTATGCATTAGTTCTTGCCAAAAGTAAAGCATGCAAATGATTGCCAATAAAACCGTATTGCCTGTTCAATTTTTGCACTGAGGATGCATTAGTTATAGCAGTAAGTAGAGGATGTTCATGATTGCCAAAAGTACATATATCCACTTTATGATAAGAACTGAACATGTATGAAATGATGCTAAAAGTAGAGCATGAGCAAGATCATGTATCAATTGATGCTACCTATTTAAGTTTGAATGGGCTCAACATTTGTTTGGCTATGGTCTTGCTGTCAAATTTAAGTGGATCATTTAAAATATGATCCACTTATGAGTTTAAGCACACAACCTATTTGGTCATGCATAAAATAAGCGCAGTTTAACAAGGGTATCCAATTGCTTAACCACGTGAAGTTGTGCAAACCCTACGAGGGTTCAACTACTAAAAGAGCGGCCGACAACGATTAAAAAACGCTACGATCAGGAAATACCTTCTCTCGGAGACGTCGGCGCCGAGGTGATGGTCGCGGATAGTGCGTGGCAAACTAGAAGTGCCCGTATAGCGCGGTAGACGGCGGCAAGGATATACGGCGGGTTCACGTGAGGACGGGGCGGCGAGAAGAACACTGAAGTCCGACCCCTCATGGCGGTGGGCGGTGGCCGGCAACTCCTGTAATCCGTGTGAGCCCGGGTCTCCAATCTGATCTTGCAGCGGTCGTGGGTGCTGCGGATGGCACGACCGGGTGGTTAGAATGAGGCGCTGTAATCGCGGGATTTAGGGAGGGGTGGGCCGCGTTGAGTTATGTGAGATTTCAATAATATCACAATGATATCCCAAAAGATCTAGAAAATATTGTCCTTGCTTTTTTAGTATTAACAATGGTTTCTTCGTGTCGCATATGCCCGAAAAACGCCATACGTGACAAAACTTGCAATACATGTTGAAAATGGTCGACATTGTACTAATGAACGAAAAAATCACGCATGTGACGAAACTTCCAAATTTTTTTGAAGATGGTTGATTTGGAGATGTTCTACAATTTCACTGCACTATTACATATTTATTTTATAATTAAAATTCAATGATGCAAGGTTTTACATGTTTTTCAAACTTAAACTTTTTACACATGTCCAAGAAAGGCAATGTGGCAAGGTTTTACATGTTTTTCATTGTTATCAAACTTAAACTTGTCACATAAGACACGTGTACCTAAAAAAAGGAAGTGTTATTTTAGTATAAGTCAAAATGTCTCATAGGCAAAAAAAAGATTTCATAGAAAAAAAGCCCACCTACCGAACATGATATTTCACACACCACAGCCCGCATACGACTACAAACCCAGTGATATGGGCCAGGATGCAGGCCCGTGGTGGGACTAAACTCAGACGCACACGCACCCAGCAGTGCATAGAGCGCGGTTGCCACGACGGACTGCAACTGCGCCCCACCACAACTACCCCCACATCCTAGACGAACCGCCTCCCCCACGTCCCCATCCCAGGCATGAAAAAGCCCCAAATCGACTACATCACTGCCTCAGTCCGAGAACCTCCATTGCCGCTTCCATCTCTTCTGCAAACAACCAACAAACATCTCTCTTCGAATTCTGCAGTCGCAGGAGGAGGGCAATGGCGGAGGAAGCGTCCCACCAGAGCGGTAACCTCGACGTCGTTCAAGTTCCCGGTCAGAAGCGCGAGTACATTGTAACCCTCACAGGGGTTGAGCTCCACGGCAAGGAGACGCTGGAGGTCATCTGCACCAGTGAACCAGACAAGGCCGACGAGATGATCTCTTGGATCAGGAGGAGCGCATGCGGCTCGTACCCCCACATCATGGGCGTTGATGTGGAGTTTACCAAAAATGATGAACCTCCGCAGATGGCAGCAGTTTTGCAGATCAGCGTGGAGGGTCTCTGCCTCGTGTACCACATCGCTGCGGCCACAAAATGGTGAAGTATCCTACTCATTCACCCTCTTCCATTCATCAATACTGCTCCCTCGAAATTTCATTAGACTAGTTTCATACTGGATGTACTAGTGTAGTTTGTGAAAATGGATGCACTAGTGCAGTTCCTCAAAGTAGATGCACTAGAATATATTTTGACCCTGATGCACTTGATTAGTATCTGAAACTGCTGCACAAGATTAATTTGTGAGGTTGATGTACCAGTGTAGTTTCTCATCTTGATTCATTAGTGTAGTTTCTGAACTTCATGTAGTGAAGTAGTTTCTGAACTTGGTCTGGTGTTATTTTCACCACCAAAAAAACTTAAGAACTTGGTGAAGCAGAGGTATATGTTATTTTATTCAAAATAATAAAACTAAACTGGCACTAAGAAAGCAAATAGATCATTGACTCAACTATATATTCCGAAAAGAAAAATAACATGGTGTATTTGATTTTAATTTCAGAACTTTGTGTACTCGTTTCTGAACTACATTCATCCATGACTTATACTGTATAAGCATCTACTCCATGTATTATTCACTTGTAAACCGTAAAAAATAGAAGATTAAATCTTGAAAAATAAACACTAGTACTCCATGTATTCATCACTTGTCTCTCCCCTAGCAGGCCAAAGCGCCTCAAAGAGCTCCTACAGGAGGAGAAGTTGTTCACCTTTGCCGGTTTCAGCATTAAAAATGACAGGGACAAGCTGAAGTTGTCTGGTTTGGAGATAAACCCCAACAAGCACATCGACATTCAGCGCAACTGGAGAGTTCCATACAACGGAAAACCGTACGACTCCTTGGCTGATGTTGCAGCCAGCGTCATCCACCCATTCTACAGAAAGATGAAGAAGAAGATCGATAGGGAGGCAGACCATAAACTGTGGGGGGACAGCCCACTGCCAAATTACCTCATCGAGTACGCAACAATAGATGCGTACGCCACCTACAAGTCGTGGAAGATAATCGGCAACATCAAAAGAGGTCTGGAAATTTCAAAAGAGCAGCAAGCGGACCCCTACTACCACTGCCACTATGCGGGATGAGGAGACATCAAAGTCTGCCTTCGTGTTGCTTGCGCTTGTGCTTGTCGTTTATCTTGTTGTTTGAAATTTTTAGCTTGCTTTTCTTGGGTTAAACCAGCTTGTTTATGTCATGTGTGTCAGAGTTGAACCAGTTTGTTTATGTCCTGTTTGTCACGGTTGAACAAGTTTGCTTATGTCATCAAGTACATAGTTTGCTTATCTCGTTAAATAAGTTTGCTAGCTTCCTATTTTGTTTATCCATCAAAACAAATATTCAAGTAAATTGTGAATGGAACTTTGTGGCTGCTCTTCAATACTCCCTACGTAAACTAATATAAGAGCATTTAGATCACTATTTTAGTAATCTAAACGCTCTTATATTAGTTTACAGAGGGAGTACTAGTTATCAATGGAACTAATCACCGAAGGTTGTGCCATGTGTAGTTTTGGTTCAGAATTGTATGGAAAAGTAAACAATTACTACAACTAGAACTAAACTCCATTAACCGAACCTACGAAAAAGGGTCCCCCAACCCCCCCAGCTTTATACTATAAAGCAACAGCACCAAGCATCCAACAACAAGTCAAGATAGATTCAAGTTCAAGGAAGTCTCAAATAACCGCTGGGGCAACAACAAAACAAGCCCCAAACATAACAAGTTCATTTCACAGCGATACATGGCCCATTTACTGAACCTAGATATATATAGATAGGTATGGTAATACACGGCAAGTACTCGGAAACAAGAGCTAACATACCAAGTTCATTTCACATCGAAACATGGCCCAGCTAGTTCTAAATGAGGTTGATGGTGATCATCATCCTCAAGTCACGGCGAAGGGTGTTCGCAACAGTGAGTAGGATGTCCTGACCTACCCAAAGATTCTTGCCATGAAGGAACTTCTTCCACCCCGCCCGGTTGAAGATAGTGCGACCGTCCGTGTCCACTTCGTAGGCACAGGTGGTGATGGAGCCCGTTCTGGTAAGGCGTAGTCCAGCAGTCATGCCTTCTTCATGCGGCTCGATGCCACAGCTAACAGATAACCTCTTAGGTAATTTCTGAAAATAGTTGATATGATATATGAGCATGTCACGTGCAATTATTAGCAAATCATACACTTGAAGACACATATATCATTTGATTCAACACTGAGCATATATATCATCACATCACTACACTAGACGCTAATCATCAAATTACTATAGTAATTAAGCATATCATTATTTACTACGTATACTAACCAAATCATCGCATATTACTACACTACATAAGGATATATCGCATTACTACAACACATGCATACCATAAAAAATTCTGCACTAAATGAATTCTACACATGTCATATCATCACAGTACTACAACATGCATATCATATCAACTAGTACACTTATTAAGCATGCATATAATGTAATTACCACAGTAAGTAACATACCATGAGATGCTGTTTAACATTCGTCCTTGTGAGGCGGGTCACGAATGGCATCCCTACGTAGTCTTCACGTAGCGGAAGCATGTCCCAGAGGTTGCACGTTTCATCGCCGCTCAGCCTCAGTCTTTGGGCATAGAGTGCTTCATCAAGTGGGTTCTAATCATCATCTGAATCCTCACCATCGTCCTCCTCATGAACTTCATCCTCACTATCGAAAATCAAATTCAGATAGATAACAGAAATCCTGGGCCTTTCTCCATTGAAGGAGAAGCTGATCAATTCACCCCCACTAAGACGCAAGCGGGCGATGAAACGATCCCATTCATCTCCTCCAATCTGGGTTATCGTTCGCCCCTTATCGACCTGCATAGTGTACGGGCCCCCGAGAGCGTCGAAGGTCACGGTGTCTCCGACGAGCTCATTGAATGCCAATCTCACATTGCGTGGGATGATCTGTGCAAGATAAAAACAAATAACAAACACAATGCATTAGTGGAAATAGCAATAAAAAAACAAAATTAATGAACTGTCAGAAGGTTCATATAAATTGTTACCGCTGCAAAAACAAAAGTAGGCTGGAAGTAGATGCCGAACAGCGTGGCAGTACAAAGGCTGGTCCGGCACCGTGACTTGCACCGTCGACACGGTGCTTCCTCCATTCTACACAGAACATGTTGAACTCTAAGTTGAATTGTACGCTACCATAGTACAATACAAAGATCATACATATAATAAATCATAGTGATAACCTAAAATGCAATGCCTATTAAATCTGTTTACTATCATCTACCTAAAAAAGCAATGCCAATGACAATGGCAATGCCAGTATCATCTACCTAATAAATCCCAATCAGATCCAATCCAATGTCAGTACTACATACTATAGTGAAGAACGGATGAATTATTTTGATTTATTTTTTCACAGATAGGGCCTCATTTTGATTTGCACAGGGCCTCTCTTTTCCCTGGTACAGCTCATATCCTACACTACGACATCCTTCAATCTATCAAAGAACCATCATATCCATCAACAAATCATCTACCGCATGTATCAAATAAAATTTCTGGATCAGATCCGCGCCCGGAGGGAGACGCATGTGGTTTGGGAAGGGAAGAATATTCGCGAGGGGATGAGGGGAGATCTCACCTACTTGCCGGAGTTGGCGGCGGTCGTGCAGAACCGGCAGCGAAGAGAGGCGGCGTCGGGAGCTGGCGGCGGCGGCGCTTGTCGAGAAGGGGACGAAGAAGTTGAAAATGATGTGGACTACTAGGTGCACTTAGCCAAATGTGGTACATGTGGTGGCGCGTTTGTGTGGATGACAAGGGGACCCCACGTGTCGGTACCCATAGAAAATTTTTTGGCATTTCCAACTGCCTCACGGGGATTCGAACCAGGGCCATGCGGGTGTGTGGTAAAGGGTCTAACCAGTTCGGTTGATGCAGTGTGTTCGGCTGAACCAATTTGCCTCTCCTTAAGACATTTATCCAGACACAGACACACGAAAAAAAACCATGCACCGAGGCTGTGCTCCATGTGTGGCATAAGTGGTCCTGTGAAGCTGCAACTAGGACCAATGTTGATATATGTTGTTATTAGCTAGGGTACCAACACTATATAATGGCTTATGTGATCCTTGCTAGTAAAAAAACCATTATCCATGTTGGCCAAGTGGCACGTTTGAGTGCAACGTGTCAATATTGGTGCATTTGGCCCTTATGGCATCCGTGAGTCCAAAGAGACCATGATTAGTGAAAACACATGAAGATTGCTACATGACGGGCCGTTGGCGTGTCTTGGTATGCACTGTGCGTGCAATGTGACTACGAAAAGTTGTTGCATGTCGAGACGTAGTTTATCGGTGCATGTGGATCCTATAGGCTTATTTGTTCCTTGTTTGTGGGCATGGTGCGTGTTGGCCCAAGTGACATGTGTCAGTGCATCGTGACATCTATTGGTGCATCTGGCCCTTATACCAATTATTTGTGCAAAGATATCAAGATTGATACATGTCGATCCATTGTCGCATCTTGGAGTGGAATGTGACTAGAAGAATTGGTGAATGATTTTGACCCCTTATGGCATGTATCAATCTAATGATACCAATGTTGTTGCATGTTGGTCAAGATGGTATCGACACGTGCAGTGTGAATATTACTGGTACATGTCCGTCGTTATAGCTCTGTGTGTCGAAGGAGAAGAAGTTTGGTACATGCTCTTGTGTGCCAAGATGTTATGTGGGAACAAAAAAAACTTTCAATAGTTCATTTCTGTGGGCCCAGAAACAATGAGAATTATTTCTGGAGTACCTATTTGTAAATTTTGCACAGTTCTAGCTGGGTGCTGATGTGGAATGTGTTTTTTCCCGCGGTGCACTCAAACTGGACTCACTTGTCACAAATCATGTCAACCCACCCAAAATGGTGGATTAGACCTAGCTGCAACAAATTACCCCAATATGTGTTCTTTTGTGCAACAAACTTGTAAAGTAGGTGTTCTATGCAAAAGTAACACCAAAAGTAGGTAATTTGTGCAATTTCCTCGCTAAACCACAGGTCAAAAAATAAAAATATACAAATTCATGACAAAAATTAAGTGAAAGCGGTTGGGGCGTGCACGAGCGCACGACGCCACGCGTCTAGCCTCGGTAACTCCAAACGTCCACCCCCACACGCCAAATAAAGGCCGCCTCCCCCACCCTCCGTCTCCCCCACCCCCCACCCCTGCTGCTTTTCTTCCCCAAATCAGAAAAAACCCTCTCTTCTCACCTCGAACCAACCTCCTACGAGCCAGCAACCACCTCCCTTGCCCTTCGTCGTCGGAAGATGAAGGCCGGCCGTGAAGACGCGGCGGTGGAGAAGGACGCAGCGGTAGAAGCAGTGGAAAAGCCTGCTGTGGTCATTGCCGCCGCGGTTGGCGCGGCCGAGGGCGCCGTCGCGGCGACGGGAGGCGGTGCACCATCTACTGTGACTACTCCGGCCGCCGTCGCAGCGGTCGAGCCTGCGGTCGTGGAGCAGGTGGAGGAGGAGGTGGCGGTGGATCTGGAGGAGCAGAGGCTCCAGCGGAAGCGCAAGCAGTACGAGCTCATCGACAAGAGCTACGAGGAGGCCCACCTCGACGCTCAGGAAGTGCTGGACGAGGCCGTCAAGTTCGACGAGGAGGTCGACGACGAGCTCTCGGAGGTACTACTCTGTTCTGTTCTATTCTCCTACTTTGTTTTTGGGGTTTTCTCCCTTGGGGTTTTCCCCTGAATTGCATGCAGCACGGATTAGATTTCGTCCAGATAGGTTATGTTTCTTGATCTCTCCCTTAGGGTTAGGATTAGTACTAGTTGTTTCGTACATTTGGAAGGAAACCCCTTCAATCTGAAACCTGGGATGGAACAGTAGTCATGTAGGCCTAAAATCCCCCTGTGCGTGCAACAGTAGTCATAATCAGTTCTGCTGTAGAAAACGGTGTATTTGTTAGGTATCACCTCTTTGATTCGTACGATTTCCAAAATGCAGGAATAGGGAAAACGTGGGATTAGAGTGGCATGTCATCTTGAATCCTACAGTATTGTATGAGTGTTTGATTGTGCATACTAAAAACGTAGGATTCTTTCAGACAGGTTTGAGTGGATGGAAAATTTCCTACAAATTTGTTTATTTACTGATAGTCAATAAGAGGATCAATGATTAATATCTAGAACATGAAAAGTTGACATGCAACAGTAAATATTTATCAACATTGCTTGAGCTTCTATAAATGGTAACTTTTAAAACATGTACTCTGGAAACAACTTTGAATATTTGCTGTTGGATGAAGGCAATCCAACGGTGGATAGATGGGAAATCCCAACATTTTTGGCCATTCGATAAATTATTTACTACAAAAGAAAAATTTCAAGCATGCGTACTATATAGAATATTCCATTTGTAAGCTCAAGCACAATGCTACCTATGCACAAACAACCTCATAGCACTATGTTTCTCCATTGTTCTAGAATCTTGGATACTTTAACAGCGCAAACTCTTTTCTTCTAAATGAATTGCTAATGCTTTGAACTTTTTGAATCTGAATGCATAATATGCACAAACATTATCAGTTTATTAAAGAAAACAAACACAAAAAATCCAATGCTACAGTAGCATAGCAATGTAAGTGGACCTGAAATAATTGACATTAAATGTTGCTTTCATGCCCAATGCACGTGTGCCTCGCTAGTACCAACAAGAGTATCAATGATGAGAGTTTAAATCAGTACAACCCCTGTTACAACTATGCTCTGTTCCTCAATTGTGCAACCCATTATCTGGTTTTGCTATTCATGAAACTATGCTCCATTCTTCAATAGTGGCAACCCATTATCTGCTTTTGGTATGCATGAAACTGGGCCACATCATCGAGTCATGCATCTGGTCAGTACTGATGCATGCAGTAACAATTTACGGCCACTGCCTGCCATTAACAACAAACATGGATTAGTTCTTCTCTTGCACAAATCAATCCATGAAACTATCCCACATCAGTAATCATGCATGCCAAGTCCATGCAACAGTACATTTCTAGCAACAAGATTTTCTATTGCATTCTTACTATATAGAATTTTCCATTACTAAGCGTAATCATAATACTCCATATGCACAAAGCTGATACCACATTTTCTCCTTTCTTATAGAATCTTTCTTACCTTAACAGTGCAAATTTTTTCTATCTGCTTCATGATTTCCATATAATGAAGTGGACTATGCATCTTATTTTCAATCTGATTACCAAATCTGTTGAGACCTAGTAAACAGTACATTTATTTAGTTGTCAGAAAAACTGGTTTATTTGATGAAAATCATGAAGCCATACAGCTATATTGTGAAGACATTTGCTGATTGCAGTCAGTAATTCATTGCAGAGTTTCTTATGTACGCACCCTATGTAAT
The DNA here is from genome assembly GCF_018294505.1 of Triticum aestivum. Taxonomy (NCBI): domain Eukaryota; kingdom Viridiplantae; phylum Streptophyta; class Magnoliopsida; order Poales; family Poaceae; genus Triticum; species Triticum aestivum. The sequence goes on along the minus strand of NC_057814.1, from coordinate 582,311,208 downwards.
TATTAGCAACAAGGATGAGTAATTAAAGCCATAATTTCTTATGTTCGCACCCGATGTACCTCAATCCAAAATTTCTCTTTTTTATACATAATTCATGACCTCATTCATATGTTTTATTGTCTTCAAAATATCAAGTGAGGCCAATCTTTTGTTTGTTGATGCGGTAGTTTTACTTTGTAGTATGTAGTCATCTAGTTTGAATATCATTAAATTAGATATTGTCTGGTATCTCTTTATGATAAAACCAGATCATACAACATATTGTTGCAAAAAAAATGGCAAGAAATGATCCTGTTTTTGGAATTATCTATTTTCAGTATGAACTAAAATATGTGCTTGAATGCAGTAAAGTGATTTGTTCATACCGTAAAACCTGAACACTTTAGTTAATTGTCAACTTAGATTGTACAAATAGGAGTACTTTAGAGGGGAGAACAGCTACGCATGCAAAGCAAAGAAAAAAGAACAAGAAAGATAACAAATAATACATAAACATATATTGCAATACATGAGGTACATGTTTTGTGAATCATCCGATTGATCATATTTTTGTATTCCTACTTTAGGAATGTACTTGATACTCTTATGAAATGCTAAATTTATGTATTCCTAATCTGGCATAGCTGTCGATCAACTAACACACAGGAAGATGACGAAGACGTGGGTGATAGTAAGGAGAAAAGGGACAGCAAGAGCCGCTACGTCCTCAGGAGGCTGCGGAATGGGGAAATCCCATACCGCAGCGGATACAACAGGCTCTACGGCAACATAGCCTGCCCTTCTTCTGCGTGATTATCAAGAGCGACTACGATAGCCTGATCATGCATGGCACCTATATCGGCCGTGGTAATGGGAGGAACCGCAAGCCCCACGTCCGGGCTAAACATGCCGCTTTTGGTGCCTTCCTCAGGAAGTACGCGAAGGGCCATCTGCCATTCTACCTCCCGAGGCCTCCTCGTCCGGCCAAGATGCCGAGGATCTGATGCGCTGATTGGTTGTTACTGCTGGCCCACCCTAGTTAAGACTGTTTTTATGTTATGGTTGTCGTGTGATACTTCTGCCCCACCGTACTGCTTGAACTTATGTGCCGGTTTACCTTTTGGGTTCTGACTGTTTAACATGCTATGTTTAAGTGTTTGGTAGTACATTGCTCATTTCTGGTAATGGCCAACTTCCAATGCTACGTGCTTAGGTACATGCTAACAATAATAAACATGGTTTTCTGAAGCAGCAGTGCCAATTTGTACATGATAGGCGCCTAATTAAGCGTCTACCCTGTTCTAATAAGCGTCGTTGCTTCATTAAACTATTGTTTATCTTGTTAGCACCTACCCTAAGTGCATTGCGGTCAACCTTGCCTAATACCTCCACTATGGTGATATATGGTACATATATGTTATGACTCTAACTGAAGATGCTAATGCTATATCTTGCACTGAATTTGGTATCTTTAGAAATAATGACATTCAAGTTATTTCTATGGACAGTTAAACCATTATAAATGAGCTTGTATTAATAGCTGCCAAAAGTAGAGCACACAAATGTTTGCCAGGAGTACATACTGCCATTTGAAGCAAAACAAATGAGCATGCATTAGTAATTGCCAGAAATGTAGCATGCACATGATTGCCAAAAGTACCTATTGCCACTTTTTGACATGCACTTAGGTTGTACTATAAGATATTGCCAAAAGTACATCATGCAAATGATTGGCAGAATGACCTATTGGCAGTTCAACCAAAAGAACTGAGCATGCATCCCTAATTGCCAAAATTACATAATGTTCGTGATTGCCAAAAGTATGTACTGCGACAGCAGAGATTGCTATATTGTGGTATGTTATCATACCCTACTTTTTACGGTCTTAGCTGGTGTTAGCAAGCCATCTTTCACCGCTCGTCGATGCACGTTTGATAAAGTTCAATCACCAAATCGTAAATGACAAATGTATCATAAGTAGTGCTAACTACAATGCTACCCAGTACGTACGTAAACTACCATTTGGTTAACTTGAATGGGCTCGATATAGCTTGTGATGGCTTGCGTGATCGTCTTGACATCGAAGAAGCCACTTGTTTAGCAATGGTCTTGCTATCAAATTTCACTCTGAGCTCTTCCATAGTTTTTGTTTTTTTTAGCTTGCACTTCATCGACAAGCTTCCTCGGGCGTCCATGTCCTCTCCCTTTTTTGGGGAGCTCGGGGTGTCGGGATCCTTTGGGGAGCTCGACATGTCTGACATCTTGCACTCAACAGTACCCATAGGTTGCGATGCAACATGGGCTTCATACGTCTCCGCCTGTAAAGCAGACATGAGTGCATTCGGTAGCGTCATGACACATGTGAATAAAATAAAATAAAATAATCGTGCTTTTTCGCTAACCGTTATGGGGTACTTGTATGTTTCCATGCGAAGACTGTTGCAATCTGAACGCAGTAAGCTTGAAACTATTTTCCAGCTAAATATATCTATCTGTGACTACATTTGATAAGCGACACATATGTCAGCACAGCGTTCAGTCATAAGATATTCTACAAGAAAATATAGTGTTTGGCTCACCTGCTCCACTTTGTCGGTAAATACTTCACCGTTCCATGTCAACATGTACTTCAGTGTGAAAAACACACATGAATGCCTGCAGTGTTTAGTTTAGGTTTTAGTAAACTTGGACGTGTCGGCAAGGAATAATTTAGGAGGTCGTACGTACCCGTCATTCTGTTGCGGTATGTCGTCATAGCGTACTACTTCCCAGTCGGTAAATTTGATGGGCTTAGCTGGTGTTACCAAGCCATCCTTCACTGCTTTGTCCATGCAGGCCTGAATCGCCTCCACCTAGCATAATACGAGTATTACGAAGGGTTACGGTGATTTGGGAGTTCATGTGCCATGCGACAGTAAAGAGGATGCAAGATAAAGCTTACAAGAGCAGTTTCCTTGGACTTGTCAAATTGATTTTTCAAGGAGTTTAGGATTTGAATCTCTTCTTTTTCGAAATTGAACACCATTGCCATCTAGTGGTTATCATTCACATTCAACGGGATGTGGACCTGCCGTAAAGTCAAAGAGGACTCATTCCACGGAATAATGTACATAAGGTAACAATTATGGTTCGGGGGACCCCTGAAATATTTCGTCTACACTATCAATTACGATATATGAAAGTGAGGAAAACGGTTATCTTCCGGCGTCCTACAAATTTATTTGCAATACGCTGAACCCACGAGCTTCCATGGCCCTTTGGAATAACCTCTTTTGTTTGTAAAAGCTTTCTGGTTTCATTGGGGGATATGACTGAGGTAGTATCAGTCTCAACTCCGTTGATGTGAGCATACGCCATAATAACCTGCCAAATTTGTAATCATATAATGATGTGCCAACAGTTCAAATAGTTGATGTACAATGGAGTACAAGGGGCTTACATCACCACAGATGTATTTTTTATCATAAATTGGCTTCAGTTGTTCCGCTCTTAGGGGAATGTCTCCGATTTGAATGACTTCAACATGGCCGTGTGTTCCCCGGATGAAAATGGCTGCCTCTTTGTCCTCAGCGGTGAGCACGTAATCATTATCAAACAGAGGCTTCATCGGTGTGATTCGAGGATCGTCCTTGTTTGGTAGGACGTGTCTGATACTTGGTGTTGGAGTCGAAGTATGTGGCATGGATGCGTCGAACTTAGGAGTCGCCATGAAGGGATCACTACACACATTGACTTGTTCCTACAACAACAAAAAATGGTCAATTATAATTAGTTTGGTAATACTACTTATGTGGTGGGCCATAATTATTACCTCGACGCCTGCTTTCTGTGACTCGGATTGTCGGCTCACTTTACTTTTGTTTTTTAATTCCTGTAACAATCATAACAATAATGAATATGGAGGAACATATTCGTAACAATAAAAAATGCACAACATGACATACCTTCAGTTCCCTCCTTAAGTCCTTAATTTCGTCCTCGAGCAGCGAGAGCCTAGGATTACTGCCAGATTTACTCTTAATGTCGATTAACTCTTCGCTCAGGGTGAGGAATTTCGCGTCAAATCTATGCTGAAATTCCATTAACTGTCTGCCTATATTCTTTTCTTGCTCAGCACAACGTGCATTTAGGGCTGCAACTATCATTTCCACCTGTGCAAACGAAATAACACCCTGTTCACAAGAAATCAAAATGAATGAGTTTCGATGCGACCTTTTACTGATCTTGGAAAATGAAAATTGTCTTTGTTGGGCTTACTTGGTGGCTACTCATATTTTGACCTTGTGATTGTGCTCGAGATGAATCACCTTCATGCACACGTACAAATTTTTGGCTTCCCGGATCCTTTCTATTATTGGCCTCTGGTTGTCGAGCACAAATTTCCATCACAACCTTTGAATCAGGTACAATGATTCAGTAGTAGCAAATAAATAACCGGATATATACATGGGTCAAATATAGAAACACACCAGTCCTTTATGAAGACCTCCTGAGGTGTAAGCTTCTGCTCTTATTACGCACGTGCATTCGTCCCATCGTGCGACCAATGGTGGGGGTATAGGAGTATACATCAATTTGCCGGAACGCAGGTGCTCCCAGTAACAAATCTTCACAATAAATTACTTCGTCAATATAGAGAGATATAGAAAAGAAAAACAATTGTACAATGTTAACTAGTGATGTTGCACTAACCTGAAGCAGAGGTAGATTTTCCTGTAGAGATACTTGATCAAGAGAGTTAAATTTGTGTATGGACATGAACAAGTGTTTCATTGTGAAACATCCCCAGTTCAATCTCGGAAGGATTTTAATATCCGCAACAAGTTGAAGGTATTTCGCATCGACATAAGATTGTGTTGTTGGTGCTAAAACTGTGCCAATAGCGAATAGAACGAACCGCGCCAGGAAATCATTGTCCGGTGTTTTGGAACTTAAGATCTCTCTCTCAAGGTCAGCCAGATCAATGCTCCCATTTTTTTGAAATGTGTTAAACAAATTTGGATCCGGTGCGCTTTCCAGCTTTTTATCGATATCCTCCCCTTCTATCGCAAGGCCAAATATATGGTGCACGTCTTCTGCGGTGATAGGAATGGGTGTTTTACCTATGGTAATGGACGATGTCTCACTATCGAAGCTCTTTGCTAGTCTTATCAACATAATGCGCCGGAGTTTAAATTCACGAATCATGTTTAGACACCCAAGACCGGTATCGCTTATGATTTTCTCTATGTGTTTTGATGACAACAATTTCATGACTTTGGCGAGCCTTGACGGTGAGCACACTAACTTCATATGGCCGTGTTTCCTCAAGATTTCCTGCAAAAGTGGCAATAGATTTTATCGAGTATGAAAGAAGGGTCTGCAAGTACAGTTTTCAAACGAAATGTCAACTACGTACCTCATCGGTCATTTCGGAGACGTGTTTTTCTCCATTAGCAGGACTTTTAACAGTAGTTTCCATTTTACCGGCACCTATGGAACAGAAGCAAAACCGGTTCAATTTCTTTGACCTTCACGTTGAGAAATGTGTAACAAAAATAAAATCTTATACGCAGGCACGAATGAGTTTATTAAATAATATGAACTACATGTAACTTTAAGCACACCAGATTTTGGTCATGCATAACATTGGGACAGCTCAACTAGGGTTTTGGGATTGCATAAACATACGACTTGTTATTTCAAGAAAGAGATACCCTTGTTGTGGTATTACCTCTTCGGACGTTCGTGTAGTGTGCCAAGATTGATTACAAGATAGTTATTAATGAGAGCTATGATCAGGTAATCTTGACGACTGGAATAACTTGTGGGAAACCTATTAGGGATTTACTAGTAGACGTGTGTGTCTGAGAAAGATTAAAAAGAGCTATGATCACGTAACCTTCTGTCATCGGCGGTGGCGGCCCAATGCTCCACGCGGATAGTGCGTCCCACACTAGATGTCGATGTGTGGAGCTCGATGGCAGCAACAGGAGCAGCGGCGCGTTGACGCGCGTAGTAGGCGGCGACAACACCACTCCCGTCCGACCCCTCAGGCGACGTTGGCGGTGGGCGGCGGGCGGCGGCTACAATCTGATCTTGCAGCGGTCGTGGGAGGTGGTAGGGGACCTGGATGCTGCGGGTGGTTACGAGGGAGGAGCTGTAATCGTGGGATTTCGGGAGATCTGGGCGGTGTGAGTTATGGGAGGTTGAAGCATTAGCATGTAATTGGCCAAAACAAATGTAATGTTCCGAAGAAAAAACAAATGTGCCGTCGAGAAAGGAATGCATTTTTTAAGTGGTAAAATATGTTGTTTGTTCTGAAAATGCCCGGAAATTGGCCGTACGTGACTAAACTTGCAACTTCGCTGAAAATGGTTGAAATTTGAAAGTACCCCAATAATTACCATGGCTTGCAACTCTGCAAAGTTGGGTTGATTTCAGGTAGGTCAACAAACCAGCATGTGATTTCGGAGGGTCAAGGCCGCAAGGGCGTGTTTGGGGGCACCCCCATGTTTAGTAGATCATCTACAATACAAATTGACACCATACCAAGTGCGAACATTGGTTCAAACTGGATTGCATCCATGGAGTCGATGCAGTACACGCACTGCCTCCGTCGAGAACCTTCGTGCTACACTGTCGAATGTACAAACCAAGTAGATCATGCTTCATGTGGAATGAACCCAAGTTATGACATGCAATGGAAAATGTTACATTACAGGCTTCCAGGACAACATCAAAATGAGTTTCAGCAAAATTTGCAAGTTTTGGCAATTGCGGCCACTTTTCGAGCATTTATGACCAAAAAATGGAAGAAAATGGAAAATCTAGTCGAAACTTACAACCATTGTGCATGCATGCTTCATTTGGTCATGGGAGGCCATGAAATATATTTGACAAAATAAAAAGATGGTGTGAACATGGAGGTTCCTCGACAAAAACCCTTCCGGCCGAGCCTGGCGCCCTTTGAGAGCAGATGCTATAGTACTATCCTGACCTGTATGAAATCGACCCAACTTTTTGGGGTGACTATTGAAGACCATGTTTGAACCATCTTTTTGTAAAGTTTGCAATATGATTCACGTGTGGCCAGTTTTCGAGTATTTTCGGCTGAAAAAATTACCGTACATGCAAAATTTTGTGTCAACTGAATAGCATTTTTGCATGCTTGCTTGATTTTGTCATGAGATGTACTTTAAAAGCTTGGGAGAATTTCACAAATTTCATGTTGTACTTGCTTCACAAAGTGGACAGTGCAGTTCAAAGGTTCTAGACGGGAGTAGTTGATGTGCCCGAGCTTTCGTACGACATGGAATCCGGTGTAGGCCAATGATCCAACTAGGCTTGGTGTGTCAACTAGGTCCACCATAATACAAACAAAGTGTAATGCATCATGTGCCCCCTCCTTTCGATGTGTGGCTAGGGGGGTAGACCATGCAGGCGATGTTTCTTTTTCGCTTCGAAATTGCAGAAGGATTATAAATGTTGGACAAATTAAAAACCATTGTGAATGCATTATTGATTTTCTCATGGGGGATCATGAAATAAAGTTGGCATCATTTGTGGATATTGTAAACACGGAGTTGCTCCAATACGCGCCCTTCCTTTGGGCTAACATGGCATCCTCTGAGAAGACACATGCTAGTTTGTTGACCTTTCTTGAATCAACACAAAATTTTTGGGGTAACAACTCATGGTCATGTTAGTCCTCCATGCCAAGTTTGAAGTATTCTTAGTAAAGTTTGCAACTAATGTCACGTCGGGCCAGTTTTTGGGCATTTTCGATATAAATAAATCCCAATACGTGGAGAAGTTGTCGAAACTGAGAACCATATTTGCATGTTTGCTTGATTTTCTCATGGGAGGGCATGAAAAAAAGTTGGAATCATTTGTATGTGGTGTTAACATGGAGGTGCTCCCGGACTCGCCCTTCCGGGCTAGCCTGGCACCCTCCGAAAATGCCCGATGGTTTGTTCACATATCTTAAGTCAACCGAACTTTTTTGCGGTGACAATTCATGGCCATTGTACGCCTCCATGCCTAGTTTGAACCATTTTCGACAATGATTGCAAGTGTTGTCACGTGGGGCCACATTCGGGCATTTTCGTCCGAAAATGAAAAACTTCGCTTAACTAAAAACCATTTTGCATGCTTGCTTGCATTGGTCATGGCATGTATAGTTGTGAAACTTATTTGGAAAATGGACAAGGCCAATTTTGGAATTATATATCGTTCAAACTTGTTTCGAACCAAAAACCTAGTTCACCCTTATGAAATGTATTTTTTAGCACAACATAATGTTCTTTTTTTTATCTTGATAATATATGTTAAAAGATCCCATAACTCACGCACGCCACCTCTCCCGAAATCCCGTGATTGCACCGCCTTCCTCCTAACCACCCGTGGCATCGGGGCCTCCAACCACCGCCACGACCGCTCCAATATAAGATCGGAGACGCCGGGCGTACGCGCTTTTCGAAATCTCCAGACGCCGCCGCCATCGTCAGCTTAGGGGTCGGAAGTGACTGCTCTTTTCGCCCCCTCCTCCTCAGGTCCCTCTCTCGAGCGAAAATGGTTAAGGAGATCAGTGCGGTACGTATTTGCACTATAGAATCTGTCAGATCTGAATTCAACTGCTAGCACTAATCTTTAAGACTGTACGTACTAGTAATGGGATTGATCTCGATTCGCAGTGTGGCATTTGTTTGGACACCAAGGGTTTGTGCCCGGTGAGCATCGTATGAGGGAGTTTTGTACCGTCACCCTGCGCGGGATTTGCAAACAAGACAGTAAGATCCAGTCTGACATGACCTGTAGCAAATATCATGAGAAATTTAGTACTCCGTCCGATCCAAAATTAATGTGTTAGATTCATGTAGATACGCATGTATCTAGTCATGTTTTCTGCATAGATACATCCGTGAGGCACTAATATTGAAGGAATATTGTACTCGGACCCTTTGTACTCAGTCAGTTGTTCGTAATGTTTACTGCAAAAAGATTTATATTGCATGTTGATTTCTTAGATGATAAAATGGTTTTGTGTACGTGCATGTAAATTTAAATCTTCTATGGGGTTATATGATAACACTGCTAAGAAGTAGTGAACTATAGTATGCTAGTCATCTATGATTGGACAAATTCTTTAGATTAACAGGCAGTTCATATATATTAACAATCGTACATATGCTACTCAGGTAACCCCTGCTACGACAGATACAGTTTCACGCAGAAATTTGGAGTGCCCTTGGGAAAATATGGGAACTTTGAAGCAAGTTTCAGTACCAATGAGGGGTTTGAATTCCCATGTGACATTACCAATGACAATGAGTTGACATACATTTCAGGGGAGTCTTGGAAGGAATTTGTTAGAGTTTATACGCTACATGTGGGTCAGGAGATTACGTTCAGTACTGACAATTCAGAAGTACCAAGTAGCGTTGTGACAACTGGGAATTTGCCTATCATACATCCGAGTAAGATACTTTTTTGCTCCTGCAAGTTTTATTACTCTAAATTTATCATATACCATATATAATAAATTAAATTGTATGTGCTATAATATTGTAGCATACTACTAATTGTCCAATGAGAAAAGAGATATAATTGACAATGTCGCTGTAACTGAGGGGACAAATTTGAACTGGAGAATGATGGAGTATGTCATACGCCAAGTGATGGACCTTGACAAGTTAGTGGAGCGTCATGATGCTGGAAACTATGATCAAGGAAGAGCATATGCATTCCTCCATACGTTGACATGGTCAGATTGCAACAAGAACTTCTCGGTAACCATCTTTCTGTTCTTCATTTACTTTGTGTCATTCCAGTATGTTTTTAGCTTTGTTCCAAATTAATTGTTCTTCCTTTACTACATAGCAATAAGTTGCCACGTGTTGATGTAACAAATATTGTTTTCAAACAGAAACTGCCTAATCGTGTTGTCCCGAAGAAATGGAGGAATATGGTGCCATAACCATTGTTTGTCATCCACACAGTACTGTGTCAAGTACATACACCATTTCTGATATTGACGGTCGTGTCTGTGTCAACAAATGGAACGAGTTCATGAAGAAGGAAAAAATCTTGCTGTTAGGACAGAAGTGCTGATGTTGCTGTACCTGGGAGATCATGGGATTTATCTGTTTGTTTCCCATGTTCCTGATGTGCCTCTAGAGTAGTTTTGGCAAAACGTAGTGTGATAAAATAAATTAAAGGATTTTAAGTCATTGCTGTAATGGCGTACATTATTTTTATATCATGGTACCCTTGTGTTCGTGCACAACATAGTGGGCAAGAATTTAAATGGTCGTTTACATTTTTCCACTCCATTGCCTTCATTGCAACTCGGTTTATTCATTATTTTTTAGCAATTTTAACATGCTCCGTCTTGCCCCTTATTTTCTCATAATAGTCAAGAAGGTAAGAAATAATCAAAACAACTATTTCATGCAATCATCGTGTAAGATTTATTTCTTACTCTTACCTGTCATGTTAAAAGAGGGGTGGGGGCCGGGGGGTGTAAGAGGTATCACGTTAGAACACCTCTTCTTATTAAGCTGTTATTACATGTGAACATGATAATCGCCTTGATACGATCACAAATATATTATTTCTTCACAATCAACATCACACACAACACCATTACACTAGCCGTCAACAGCTTCAGCATGAAAACAATTTGCCTCCCTAGTCCTAACGTCGTATAAGCTTGGTGCTTCGTAATGGTTGCCACATTGCTCTGACTGTAATTTGTCCTGCCTCCAATGTTGCCACTCTTGGCACATGCATTCTTTTCACACTATTTTTTTGCGTGTTGTAGTTGTTCCCTTCTATCCTGTGCCGCAGCCATTGCATCAAGGGCATAAGCACCAACAAGGACACTTGTACCAACAAGATGATCCACGTACTCTAGTTCCCAGCGCCAGAAATCACATGCATCCTATGAATCAAGTGAACTCAAATCAAACCAGCACTAACGAAACAGTAGAAAAAATTACTCATGTAGTAAATGTCATGTAAAGGGATTGTACATCGTGGTGCTTGCACTTGTAGAACACCCACACATCATGCTCGGCGACGACATGGTTGATTTGGTGTCAGGCGACTGCGGCAATGATAGACGGTGGTCGTAATCCTTTGGGTAAGAGAAGAACTAGGGACTCCTCCGCTGGGCTAGCAAACCCTAACACCAGGACCAGAGCATCGTGCTCCCTCTAAATAGGCTAACTAACAAATCTTCCAACCGACTAACCCACCCTAAAATCATGGATGGACCATCCATGCGCATTACTTGTAAATATATCGTCAGATATCACGGGAGATATGTACCCTTCCATCGTCCCGCATATCCCTCCCATCTTTTCTTTCCGCATATCGCTCCTTCCTTAACTGCCCAGAAAGTTTTGGTGTCCAGAGGTAGCCGTCGTCGGGATAATCGCTATCGCTCTGCGGAAGCCCACGCCGACGGCCGAGTAAAAAGAAAAAGGTATCATCCTCCACGTCTCCTCCCATCTCTTGAAACGTTCATACTTTTTCCGTCGATTGGACCAAAAAGGAGGTTGTGATGAGATTGGAGATGCCATATTTGTGTGCAAGATCTTTGGTATTTGTTCCTGGCGGATTAGTTTTTCGTCGAAGGTACTATTTTGGTGCAAGATTGTGTGTGCTTGTCTTTACTTGGAGTAAAGGCCGTTATGAGATTAGATGTGATTGCAAGTTCACAGTAGTTCATAATACGATCTGGTTACGGAAATATTATGTTGGTGGAGCTAATTTTCTAGCCCTTTCTGCTATACTGGATTACTATGAATGATTTGCATAAGGTTGGAGTGAAGAATTTTATGCAAGAGCTTTGCGATTGGTTGTTAGGGGATCCTGATCATACGGTCTAGTTATGGATATTTTTTTTGTCGTTGGATTTTCTTTACAAGACCTTTAGGCTATGTTCTATTAGTAGGAATGATTTGGATGATGTTTGATTTAGCCACTTAGATGTGGCGTACAAAGACTTGTTCTCAATACTACAGTTAAGGAGGTGCTGTTAAAGGAGTTGCTGGATTATTTAGGACTGATTTGGATGAGGTTGTTCATACCAAATTAGGAATACGAATTTTAGGAGATTAGAGCGTTTGCTGGAAATTCATGACTCAGTTTGTCTCACACATACCATGCTATTCTATATTACGAGGTATTTAAATAGTCCTATGTTTTAGTGAGAATCGGTATATTTTGACAATCTGGATCTCATTAATCGCATTCTACTATCTGGTGTTGTAGGCACCATGGATTCACATGTGCATGGCAATAAGCGTGCGGAGTACGACAGGTTGTTGCGTGAAGCCCGTCGGGAGATCGACGCGAAGGTCCAACACGAACGTGATGAGATGGACAGGGCACTCAAACAAGAATGTGCGTATGTCGATAGGATGCTTAAGGATGAGCGTGCTGATATGTCTCAGAAGATTAAGCAGATGCGTGAAGAGATGGAAAAAAAGTTAAATTAGGACCGCGATGCCATGGAAAAGAAATTACAGCTGGTGTACAAGGAGATGCAACTTAAATTGCAAAAGGACCGGAAGGTTGTCGACGGCCTTATACAGACAGAGCGTGTCAACATGGACGCGAATGTGTTGCAGGCATGTGCCAATATGGACATTAGGCTGCAACAGGAGCGCAAGGACATGGACTACAAGGCTATGGTGGAGCAGGTCATGATGGAAGGAAAGATGCTGGAAGACCGTGCGATGTTTCAATCCCACGTTCAATGCCACAGCAGTCAACCGCAAGAGCATGTCTACAGTACTCCCCCTGTGAGTACCTTGCAACGATGCTATTCATTCACGATCACGACCGATATTGTGTATTAATTTTTTTTTGTGAGTAACTTTGTGTAAGCTATTCATATGCAGTCCAAGAAGCGTTACGCGGCACAATCTCCAAACACTAAAGGCCTAGTGATGTCGGTGTCACCCGTTGAATGCCACAGTTCTCCACTCGAAGAACATGTCTTCAAGTGTCCACCTGTAAGTACCTCGCACCCATGGTAAACATTCACATCCAACATTTTGTATGACCATATTTAATTCGTGTGTAACTCTATGTCGGCGATTCATACGTAGGCTAAGCATCCAGTGACGGAACAATCCCGAATCCTCGCAGATGAAGTTTACATCCCATATAATAATAAGGTAACTTTGTCGCGATGTTGCTAGGCACATAAAAACTTATTTATGGATCTTTGGTGATTGCAATGTATTAAATTTGACGTGAGATACTCGTATGTAGGTGCTGGTAATAGAATTTTACATTCATAGGGATTGTGAGCTTTCGCATGTCCCGACAGGATACTTTGACGAAAGACCCATTGAGATGAGATTGTTTGAACCCGGCGTATTGGACTATGATTTTATCATGAAAGAAGTGGCTGGATATGGTTATAAAAAGGATTCAGATTTGTACCACTTCTTACCTGAGCATGCGTGCAACCTACCGGAAGGAATGTTCCTGATTTCAGGACCAGGTGATTTTGCAAAGATGATTTCCCGCCTGAATGGCAGCAAGACATGTCATTTGTATTTGGTGTATAATCGTCCACCGGAAGATGATTATGAGTGGTGGTCGGACATGGATTCAGAGGTTCCTATTCTTCATGTTACATCAATTTTACGGCTTCATCATCCTTAAGTTTGTCCTAATACGTTAGTATGATTTTATAGGAACTGCGCATCCAAGACTTGCAGCATGAGGAGGCTCTGGCTAGAGAGCTTGAGGCAAAGGAACAACTTAACTCCTTAGGTTACATTGATGTACCGTGTAAAAATATTGGAGAAGGTGGGTCGTCGCAAATCCTAGCGCAAACTCCAACGACCAATATGAAGAAGTCACTGGATTTTGGCACCGGAGACGAGCTTCCGTAGGAGGGCTAATGTTATTTTAAATGTTTTAAGCTGGAGACAACATTTTTTGGTTTTTTTACGAATGTTTGCTGTTATGGAACAATTCATTCACGATGAAGGTCTTGTAACAACATTTTTGCTAGAATGTGATTTCCATTTCCGACGCGACATGCATGTGTTTATACCCAACTGTACAATCCGTCCGTTCCTAAATACTATATGTTTTTTAAGATATTTCAGTATGAACTACATACGGATGTATATAGACGTATTTTAGAGTGTAGATTCACTCATTTTGCTCCGTACATATTTCATACTGAAATCTCAAAAAAGACATATATTTACGAACGGAGGGAGTAGTTGTTAATGAGCAGGTGCTGCAGAATCATGTACAACAGCGACTGAAAAAAATTTGCTGCAAAACGGTGCAAGAAATAAACCAAACGGACATTTTATGTGGCACAAAGTGACAAAATTGCTGGCGAATCATCCTCGGGATCCGCGGAGTCAGACCTGACGAGATCTGCTCCGGGATCGGTGCGCTGTCAGGGCGCATCGAAGCGCAGGCGGATCCCCGCCAAAGCGCATGAGAAAGGGTCGTCGCACGCCCGCGCATCGTCACCCGGAGACAGGCCGACCGAATTAATCTATGCGGGCCCCGCACATGTACGCCTGTCGGACCCAGTTCGATAATCCCGCGCGATCCGCCTGCTGTGCAGTTCCATGCATGCACGTAGGTTTCCCACGTCCGGCACGCCTCCTCCCCCAAAGCCCAACCCATTCAAGCAATTCAGGGCGGGCCGGCCCACGTCGCGCCGATCTCGAGCCAGGATCACGTCTCAATATTTTTAGTCCCACCTCGCCCCCCGAGCAAGTGCTGCACCGGCTTAAATACCTTCATCTATTTGATTATCACAAGCGTTGGTCTTCCTTGCACTCTACGTGGAGGATATGTAGGATGAGTATGATTAATCATCTGTATTCATCCTATATATTCTTCAATTGGAGAGCAAGGATGACTGATGTATTTTTTTAGGATTTATAGAAAATGCAAACCAAATATCACAAAAAAGAGAATTTGAAATAAGATGTAACATGTTATTTTTTGAGTGGTCAGGTAATTTTTATGTAAACAAAAGGAAAAGGAAAAAATAAACAAAAGGAAAAGCATGGGCCAGCCTAGACATCTAGACCCACGCGTGGTCCAGCACGCGGGATAGGCTGGCCTGTGAAAGCCCATCTAATCTGGCCCATCGCGTGGGCGCACCAGGGCAAAGCAGACGGTGGTGGGAGTTTAGTCCCACCTCGCCAAGCGAGAGGGAGACGCACCAGGTTATATACCCGGCTGTGCCTCCCCACTCAAGCTCCTCTCATATGCAGGCAGTACTTTGCCTAATGTTTCATGCTCTTTGCCCAGTTGGCCCCACCAGCAGAAGAGTAATCTGCACCCCGGGCCTGTATCCTGGCCCATAAATTGTTGGGTTCCTAGTCGTATACAGGACGTGGTGTATGAAAACTCCTGCCTCTGGTATGGTAGGTGTGCATTTTTTTGCATTCATATTGAAAT
Source organism: Triticum aestivum (assembly GCF_018294505.1). Classification (NCBI taxonomy): domain Eukaryota; kingdom Viridiplantae; phylum Streptophyta; class Magnoliopsida; order Poales; family Poaceae; genus Triticum; species Triticum aestivum. The sequence continues at coordinate 582,295,782 of NC_057814.1, read as the reverse complement.
TAGTCAACAAAATTTAACACATGCTCACTGACTTACCTAGCTTTGTTTGTGGAAGAGATCATGTGTGCCAAAATTTGGATGATTTGGAGGTGGTCGAAAAAATCACCGCATTCCGGAGGGACCATTTGGTCTAACTTAAGCCATTTTTTGAACAAAGGAGATTTTTTTCCACCACCTCCAAATCACCCAAATTTTCTATGACACGGTGACCCACATGTGCCAAACATGTCTATGAAAGAAAATTTGGAAAAAATATATTTTACAATGCCCCCTTGAGGTATAGACCGATGTTATGATCAGTCAGTCTAGATGGCAGTATAAATTCAAAAAAAATTCCAAAAATATAAAACCTTGGAAACCTAGCTTTGTTTGTGCAAGAGATCATGTGTGCCAA
>NC_057814.1:582294681-582295353 GCF_018294505.1 Triticum aestivum | reverse complement strand
AAAAAAAATACAAAACCTTGGAAACCTAGCTTAGTTTGTGCAAGAGATCATGTGTGCCAAAATTGAGGTGATTTGGAGGTGGTCGAAAAAATCACCGCATTCCGTAGGCACCATTTGGTCTAACTTAAGCCATTTTTTGAACAAAGGTGATTTTTTCCACCACCTCCAAATCACCTAATTTCTCTATGACACGGTGACCCACGTGTGCCAAACATGTCCATGAAAGAACATTTGGAAAAATATATTTTACAATGCCTCCTTGAGGTATAGACCGATGTTTTGATCAGTCAGTCTACAGTGCAGTATAAATTCAAAAAAATTCAAAAAAAATATAAAACCTTGGAAACCTAGCTTTGTTTGTGCAAGAGATCATGTGTGCCAAAATTGAGGTGATTTGGAGGTGGTCGAAAAAATCACCGCATTCCGGAGGGACGATTTGGTCTAACTTAAGCCATTTTTTGAACAAAGGTGATTTTTTCCACCACCTCCAAATCACCCAATTTCTCTATGACACGGTGAGCCACATGTGCCAAACATGTCCATGAAAGAAAATTTGGAAAATATATATTTTACAATGCCCCCTTGAGGTATAGACCGATGTTTTAATGAGTCAGTCTAGAGGCAGTATAAATTCAAAAAATTTCAAAAAAATATAAAACCTTGGAAACCTAT
>NC_057814.1:582276508-582293926 GCF_018294505.1 Triticum aestivum | reverse complement strand
CACGGTGACCCACATGTACCAAACATGTCCATGAAAGAAAATTTGGAAAAAAATATATTTTACAATGCCCCTTGAGGTATAGACCGATGTTTTGATCAGTCAGTCTAGTGGGCAGTATAAATTCAAAAAAATTCCAAAAAATATAAAACCTTGGAAACCTAGCTTTGTTTGTGCAAGAGATCATGTGTGCCAAAATTGAGGTGATTTGGAGGTGGTCGAAAAAATCACCGCATTCCGGAGGGACCATTTGGTCTAACTTAAGCCATTTTTTGAACAAAGGTGGTTTTTTCCACCACCTCCAAATCACCCAATTTCTCTATGACACGATGACCCACATGTGCCAAACATGTCCATGAAAGAAAATTTGGAAAAAATATATTTTACAATGCCCCCTTGAGGTATAGACCGATGTTTTGATCAGTCAGTCTAGAGGGCAGTATAAATTCAAAAAAATTCAAAAAAATATAAAACCTTGGAAACCTAGCTATGTTTGTGCAAGAGATCATGCGTGCCCAAATTGAGGTAATTTGGAGGTGGTCGAAAAAATCACCGCATTCCGGAGGGACCATTGATGTGCAGGAGAGTTCGTGGCCGCAGAAGATCCCGTAGCCCTTTCTGGAGACAGGACAGCGACGAAATCCGAGGCAGATTAGCCTGCAGCAGCCGGTTCCGGGCGGTCCTGATCTTCTGTGGCAGCGGGCCAAGGCGCTGGTGAGAGTGGAGCCGCAAAAGATCCAGGGCGGCTCGCAGACTCATCATGAGCCCATGATGCTGCAGGCCCACTGGAGTGAGGGGTTGTCTCCACGTCCGCCTAGCGAACGGCGGGGCGCCGCTAGTAGCACATGGGCTGGACCGCAAAGCGCGTGCGTCCCTGACCATTATCTGGTTGCCGCGTGGCCGCCGGTGATTGGTGCGGGCCGGAGGGCACGCCTCGCCCGGTCCGAGGCGGCCGCGTGTCGAGCGGCAAGTCGGAGGCGCGCGTGCAGCCGACCGCAGCTGGCGCGTCTGGTCGATCTGCCACGGATCCGCAGCTGTCACCTGGCGCTGATCCTGGAGACGATTGCCTGGGCCTCTGCGACGGAAATCCCGAGGAGGATACGTTCCCCACGCCGCGGCACACGCGATATAACTCGCCCGGAACGATTTCTTCACCAGTTTATTCGTCGTTTTCACTGTTTTGTTCGCTTGGCTCCCCTGTAGCATGGTTGTACATGCAGATACAAATACACTATGATAAGAAGTCGCAAGCAGTTTTCCTTGCACTCTACATGGAGGATATGTAGGATGAGTATGATTCATCATCTGTATTCATCCTGTATATTCTTCAATTGGAGAGCATGGATGACTAATGTATTTTACGGATTTATCAGGTTTTTATTTTGTTTTCATGAGCGAAATATAATTCCTCCATTACATCTATTTCCAAATTTTATCGTGCAACATAAAGAAGCTGCACGGTGGCCACGAAGAAACCATGATTCTTGAGGTTGCACTTGAAAAACTCACATATAAAATGCAAAAAAAAATCTGAAATTAATACTGTTATAAGGGAGTGGACAACCAAATAGCTGAGTCATACATTATGAGGAAGTCACTAACTGACAGAATGAAGTATTTTAGAGAAAAGGTCACACCATACTAGACATAGACGACAATGCACACGCCAACATCAGGTTGATCGTCGACGTACTTGCTGTCCGACCGTGCGCACAATGTTGTAGCTATCATAGTTCTTCTTTGAGATCCTGCACATAAGGATATTATTAATGCCATGGAATATATTTGGACACATTAAAACATTAAATTACGGCATATTAGGTACCTCTATCAATTTGGCGCACGTACGTCGATTGTGGCCATCTGCCTCATGACAATAGCTACATCTACGCTTTGTTCTGGTTTTCTTCATCTTTGCTTGTAGCCTTTTCTTCGGAGCACCTCGGCCTGGCACATGCACGGGATCCAGAACCTTTTCGAAACCTTCACCATCAAGGTTAGCCGATTGTGGCATCAACGGGCCAAACCTAATGCTGTTACCCTGAGCATTAGTTGATCCCTTGCTATCAGCTTGTTCACTTGTTGATCCCTTGCAAACATCTTGTCCTTCCAAAACCCTTTGTAGATGCTGAAACGCCTCATCAGAGTGGCATGCCTTGAAACATGCTGCGTGACTAAAATTCCTTAGCTTACGGTACCTTTGTAGGGCTGCAGAGTATGCATACATCTCGCTCTTTCTGGTCGGTGCAAATGCACATTTTGCACTCATTGTCCACCTAGTGGTAACACAACACCTGGGCAGTGTTTCTTCTTGTAAAATTCCCAATATGTAAAATATGTGGGAACATGGTGTGCCTGCGCATTCCAATTTGCGGCAAGAACAACTGATACTGCGAAGCATACCTTCCTTCGTCTCCGTGCGCACTTCGATCTTTTTATCCATTCTTTCCTTCTTAGACACAACGTATGTGGTAACCTCTGCTGCATCAAGTACCTCTCTGATCTCACATTTTATGACAACATCTATGCTCCATAAGACCAACTTAAACACAGCAGGAGTGAAAACTTTCGCGGCATGTTTCTCAAGAACTGAAGCATTTTCCTCTGTGAACGGAACGGACTATAAGGCCTCGACGTCTTGGAGAGCCTCGTTCAAGCGTCGCGACGCAAGGCAACGCTCATAGTGCTCTAGCATTTGAAACAACGTCATCTTAGCCTCAAGATGCGTATGTAGCACCGAGTTTAAACTCTCACTCCGCTGATTGCTGCTCAATCCTAGGAAACAACGGCCCTCAAGATATCGAGCACACCAGTTTTCTCATCTTATACATCTGATGCAGCCAGGAGTCCTCACTTGTTACTTTATTCCGTTGTAAGAAGTGTAACCATTTTCTCTCATGCTCTTCAATGGAAGATGTATCATATATGAAAGATCGGAATTCCTCCTTTACCGCGTCATCATGCAGATGGCGTACAATGTTCTGCTAAATGTGCCATATACAGAGCCTATGGTTTGAGTCAGGCCACACCACCCTGATTGCTCTCTGCATTGCAAGGTCCCCATCCGTGATCATAGATATAGGATGCTTCTGTCCCATAGCATCAGAAAAGGTCCGTAACATCCACTCGTATGCCTGGCTTGTTTCATGTGAAATGATAAAACATGCAAAAATAACGGTGTTGCGGTGGTGATTCAACCCGACAAACGGCACAAATGGCAGATTATACTTATTGGTTCTGTATGTGCTATCAAAAACAATAACGTCTCCGAAAGCCTCGTAGTCAAGTCGGGATTGACTATCACACCAGAACAGTCCCTTCAGATGGCCAGCTTCATCAACCAAGTACCTGAAGCAAAAATCTGAATCTTGCTCTTGCCTCGCCACCATGTGATTGATCACCGTTTGAGCATCCCCGGAAGAAATTGTTTCCTGCTTGTTAGCATGGCATAAATTGTAAATGTCCCTCATAATGCATCCAACCTCATCATATCCACCGTATTGCATGCACATAATATCCATAATATGGTGTTTTCTGATCCCAGATTTTTCCATGTCTGCAATGCCCGCTTTCTGCTCATCGCTAATTCTTCTGTGTGAACGCAAGACACGACAGATCCCGTGGGGCTAGAAGATGGTTGTGTTCATCGATGAAATCCTTGACAAACCACTGACCTGTTTCCTCCTGCCTTGCAATCACCAATTTAGCTTTACACCCTACACGAGTTATACTCCATGGCCTCCTCTTTCTATCTTCCATCTTCCTCTTCATGTGCTTCTCTTCACGAACCCCTTCACGACTACACACAAATTTCCTTAAAATTATATGGCAGTTGGATCCATCCCACTCGACATAGCTTCTCCGGACACTAAAACCTTTCTCAAGACCATATTTGTTATAGAACGTATAACCTTCATCCTCACTATTAAACATCTTGTTGGCAATATGATAGTACTCCATCGTTGACTCGTGACTTACGTCCGCCATGTCTTCCCGCATCACAATTCGGACGAATAAAAATCTGAAAGGACAGACATAAATGCATGCAAAACCCAGTACGAAATCTTGCGTGGAATTTTAAACTTTGCTCCTTGTACATGTTATGGCAAGCGATCATAAACGTCAATAAACTGGGTCCCCCGTAAACTAGTGAAGTATCCATGGATGATGAAAAATTCTAAATTGAATTGCATGCACTAGGGAAACCTAAATCGATGATGACTAAACAAATCTAAGTAGGAAGTGCAGGCTACGAATCAAAGTAAGTTGAGATTCGGGCGATTCATACCTTAAGATGCAAGTCCGGAAGCGATGGGATCAGTGGGGGCTTTCTCCTATACCGCCGCCGCCGTCGCCACCGACACTGCCGCCGCAGATGTCACGCCTTATTCTTCTTCCTGCCGCCGACCACGTCTTTTATAGTGAAGGGGACCAGGAGGAGGACGAGAACGACGCCGACGACGGTGAATTGGTTCCTCTCGCCGGGCTCGTCGGACAGAAGGAAGATGACGAGAAGGAAGACTTGACCGAGCTACTAGATCTAGACGTGGTTCTCGTCGTGGACGTGATCGGTTGAATTTTTTTTTACCCTAGACCATTATGCCCTTCTCTGATTAAACTAATTAAGTTAATTCATTCTTAATCCCCCATCAGATCGGACGGCTAATAATAATCGGAGGGGTAAGTACTCGAAAGTACTCCCAATACTGCCCCAATCACCGTAAAGGAGCTCATGTTTGATATAGTTATCATTTCTATGGTTAAAGCTGGTCATTTTGTAGGAAGACGTATGGGTTCTCGTCAAATGCAAGCTGTACTATTGTGAAAAAGTGTACTAATTTTTGCAGTGCATTAACTTGTAAGTAATGTCATTTGGTAACCACAACATCATGTAGTGCTTAGTCATGTCTTGAAAAAATTCATACCATTGTTCTTTCGGGCATCTAGGATCATGGGATTCTGCATGATGGCAGCAAAGAGACAACATGGGGTGGAGATGCAGGCCGTCAGTACACTGAAGGCGCTGCGTTCTGTCGGGGTGTTGGATTCGATGCAGAGCATCGGAGACGTTGCCGTTGTCCTTGCACGACTCATCAGATCCAACCTCGGGCCCGCGCCAGCTGTGTACGGAGCCCTCGCTATGGTGCTCAGTCTCTGCAACTGCAACTCAATGGTGAGTCCATCATCCATTCATTGCTCTCTGACTCGTACACATTTGAATTTGTTCTCGTTTTTCAGCCTTGCATGAAGCTGCCAGCTATTGACGCCCTCTCTTAATTACCCAGTTATGAATGGAGTCAGTTGGGGTCGTCTATAAATTTGCTTGTGATGTGCTTGCAAACCAAGACTTTGTTGAGGCTTTTCTGCGGGGACAGGGGAGACGCCAGTGATCAAGCGGCAGCGGCCTACAGCCTGGAAGAGCTGCACAAGGGAGCCGCCAAGATCTCCAACGACATCCTCGACTCTGTCGGGTGAGATTGATTCTTTTGCTCTTTCATTCTCCACTCGTCATGTTCTAGACCAAACAGATTGGATTTATTTGTATATTAGCTTATAAGCATTGGCATTGTTGTGATGTTGATGAAGATTTCAGTCTGTACTCTGTAGTAACCAGTTCTTGCCTCTTGATAGTTTCTTTTTGCAAAGACAATGGTATTTTCTCCAAACTTTTGAACATTTGGCAGACTGAAGTGACTGCATACTGGTGTTTCTTTGCTGCATGTGGCTAATTACTAGGATAATTTGCTAGAATCTCCTTGAGCAAAGATGAATTTAGGCATCTACGAAACAAAAACTGATTTTTGCATCATTTCACGCATTGATTTTTTGCTTCTTGATATGTTTGTTGGAATGTGCAAGAACAGGGTTTCAGTATATGCAACAACAAAAAATTCGACAATAGTATACGTGACAAATGGTGCTATTTGCGTTCGCTGCAATCTCCTCATACTTACCAGGGTTGAGTGCCCAACATTCCCGAAGATGGCACCCAAGACGTGTCCGCAGCCAGAACCAGCGAAGTTGTCGTACAAGAAGCTGGGAGATTCAGATCTCTCTTAGAACAGTATGTGCAGAGCTGAACCATCATGTTTCTGTTGTTGTTGTTGGTCTAGTTTTTTTACATGTTAGTCTTATGTTTACTTCTCTTAGATGATCTTGGAGAGCAAAGCACAGAGAAGGAATCCCATGATATGCTCTCTTATTCTTTTAATCAGGTCATCAACATACTGGACACCGCAGAAATTGCCGGTACACATTCCTTCCTCCCTTCGACCACCGTCTTATTTTCTGAAGTTGATCCCAGTTTTAGTTGAAATACTCCACTTCTATTGGTTGTTACTACCGAATGCAAGCCAAGAAGGAGACTCCGGGGAGGACTGATCTGTATGTAGGCAGGTGGATGAAATCCAAGCCACGAGATAAAGTACCCTAAACAGGCCTTATAATTTATTTGCAGTTTTCTAATCCATTTGGAGTTCCCCGATTTCCACTTCAGATAGCATGCTTCTGAATCCATTTGTTGTTCCCTGCTCACTATGTTTCCGACTAGACAACTTTAGCCACCAAAATTTCTGGTTATTCAGACCACACTTTTCATCGGTACAATGCAGAAAGGTGTGTGTTGATGATCCCATTATAAAGGAAAGTGTCGAAAAGAGCCTTTCATGCTTATCTAAAGACTACACTGATTTTCTTCACATACACAGGGTAGTGTTTATTTCAAAGATTATTTTTGCTCAGAATAATTTTCACATCTTGTTCCAGATTGATTCATACACAGTCATATTTCACATTTTGCTTTTCCTTACTGAACTTGAAAATTGTAAATCTGAGTTCTCTTTTCCATCCTCTGTGAGTCCTTTTGTCATCTTATACAGATTGTTTTCAGCACACATTCTTAGTATGGATCTATCTTTCCAAAGGATTTAGTCCATGTACTTTGCACACTCTTTAAAAACCATGTGCATTTTCGTTGTAATAATAGCCTAGATTTATTCTAGATTATAAACATATGATTGTTGTGTTCATAAACGCACATTTGAATAATTCACTTAGAGTATATGCATAAGACAGCCGAAGATAGCAGACAGGTAACCATAAACCAATATATAATTCCATGTTTGTCTCTTCTAATCTAGGCACAATATATCGGTGTTTCCAATGAAACCCCGTACGGAGTAATGCAGTTTGTACATGCTGCAAAGCTTGATGGACTTCCAAAGATTATGAGCATCTAGAATGGTTATAGTCAACTTGTGAGATGCAGCTTCGAAGGTGAAACAGAGATGTCAGCCATAATTTATTCATTTTCATTCAATGGAACTCCATGCCATCCCTGTTGTTCTAAAACTTATTTGCAGACATGTAATTTAGAGAAAGAGGGAGGAAAGAACTCCTCGGTTGTAGTTCAGATCATCGGCCTGCTGTGATATCTTTCATAATTAAATTTTTAGTCGAATAGTCTTGGCTGCTTATTAGGTCTTTGGAGTTATGTTCAGTGGTTATCATTCATCATCATCATCATGCGATGATTTCATTTTGTGGATGCTTGAGTTTAGAAAATTTAGGCTCTGCAGTCCATCATCTCTATAGGTATAAGTCTTTGTAGGATTTAAGACTGCTACTCTATGTTCATATAAGCTTACCTATTAATAATATTTCTGATTTATTTTATAAATGTATATTGCAAGTAATGCATTTTTGTTGGTCCTGTAAGCCACATGAGTTGACCGGCAGTTCCATGTACATGTTCTACTCATAGTGTCAAAAAGTGGATGAAAAGTGCGGCCACCTACCTGCCACCGCACATGCACGTCTCAAGGGGCGCCACCCGGTGATGCCCCAACCACTAGTATCATGCATTCGTGCGAAATGTGTGCATGCATAGCGAATCTGGAATGGGCTGGCTACCAAACATAAGTGTCGTTTGTCGACTGACCCAAAAATAAGATCAGTCGACTTACCCGTAGTCGCTCCCGTTCATATGTGTTATCTCCTCTCTCTCTCTTTCTTGGTATCCTCCTGTGCTGTGCTGTGCTAGCTGTTATCCATGAGTAGTGTTGTGTTTATCAAGTTGGACTCTATTCTATTCTACATGGATCACTTATCCTTGCATGCATGCAGAGGTACTAGTTGCAGGCATGGGTGCTTGGGTTGCTCTACAGTTCTACACTACATATCCATGCAAGCTTCCTCTTTGTACTACAGTAGAGAGCACATGCATCGTAGTACGTCGTAGTACATCGGGCAACTCCTCCAACCCCAGATCCATCTCTCGCCTCTCGTCCCTCCCCTCCGTCCCATAGCCCTCCGGTGCAAACCAGCGGAAAACTAGAGTCGAATTCAAAGCCAGCCAGAACGGGATTTTTCAACTTCACACACACACACACAATCGGGATTTGCTAAAAAGGGAGAAATTAGCACTGCTTGATGAAATACGTTCTTTTAGGATCAATTTCAAAGCGTTCTACTTCCCCCCTGCATAAGATGCGCACACATTTTAAAATTAAACTTTGACCATAAATTAGACCCATCAAATGTGAGTTATATGTGAAAAAACATCAATATTTGCAAAAAGAGTTCATCCAGCGAGAGAAGTCATATTCTTGTTTCTATCTTTTTCTCTCCCTGGGAAAACTCCTTTGCCCGCAGTGGTAATTGCTGGCTGACACCATGCTCGTCTCCTTATGAATGAACAGTAAACTCTAGAATATATGAGCAAAATCACATAAATCTGAACTTTTTTACATCAAGGATGCTCAAAGTTTTGTAGGTGCATTTAAAATTTTGTGGTGCAAAAAGACAAAAACAATGCTCCGAAATCTGAATTTCAAACCTTTTTCAAAGCTTCGATTTATATAAATATTTCCAAGATCTACCGATGCAAATCCCCACGAAATATTCCAAGCACCATTTAAGCTTGAGCATCTTTGGTGCTAAAATTTTCAAAATTTTAGACTTTTTTTCATGTTGTTTTGAAAATTATTGTTCATCACGGGAGCAAATGAGCTCGTGCTCATTAACAGGGACGAAGCCAGGAATCAATGGAAGGGAGGGTCAAACACTAATTCCCAAGCATTAGGGGAGCCAAACATGTTGGTTATTTTACATGAAATTTTGATGAGCATATACATTGTTTTCTCAATCTTGGAGGGGGCCAAGCTAAGAACAGAGCGCTAGCTTGGTGGCTAGAGCTTACGACTATAAATCCATCCATCCGCGGGGTGTTATATGAGTGAAATTCGTAGAAAGGTGTCTCATCTTCGACCGAGCCCAAGCATAGGGAGGGGACCCACAATGACGCCCCCAAGTGCGAAAGGACACATGCAGGCATAGCCGACGTCAGTAATGTAATGTCATGCACTCGTGTTGGAATGTAATGTAATACTCATGTTGGGTGCATTACATTACATTCCTCTTCGCCATCCACTCATGAATATTCCAAGAATCTATGCATTACCTACGAGAATTATTTTTGTATAGATATATGGAGGAGTGTGCGCAAAAAAATCAGTACCATCTCAAATAGTAAAAAAATCTTAAAATCAAAATAAAAAAAGTAATAATATGGGCCAATGGATAAAAAATCAGAGAAACAAACCTTGCTTTATTAGTAGGTTGGCAAAAAGACTTGTGCCTTGAAATGGGAGAATATCACACACCCTAACTCTGATAATAATGCCTCAAGACCTTCCCTCCGTGCGGCGCGAGCTTTCAACTGGTGTTGCCCAAGAGAGGAGTGCATCAGTGACAAGAGACATTGGATTACCAATGAAGACGTGGCGGCATGCCACGCACTACACATATCATATACATGTTGTCCACAGGATGATGGCGTAACGCCCGCCCATTTGCTGCTACCGCCGCAGCCAACCCACACATATTTCTCCTAGAACGAACATCGAGCAGAGGGAAAATGTGGAAAAAAATATTGTCATCTCAACCGTCGACCGATCTTGTACAAATGCAGCAAAAATTTAGAGTAGCATCATGGAGGTATTTACTTTCCTTTCATGAACCAATATAAATATAAGACGATAAAAAAATTACGTGTCATATTTCGCAAGCAAATTGTAGATGGTAGATCATATATGCACTTATTTTAAATGTGCGGATATATTAGGATTAGTGGCCGATACACTTTACAAACATTTCATTTGCAATTTAGACCTTATGTAGTACTGCCTTCATATCAAAATATAAAATGATTTTTGGTCTAGATTTAGATTAAAAAAACGTTCTATATTTTATTACACAGGTAGTATATGGGGCATGAGTTGGCAATCAGTTCATCCTTTTAGTATGCATTTTAGACTTTTTTTCATGTTGTTTTGAAAATTGTTGTTCATCACGGGAGCAAATGAGCTCGTGCTCATTAACAAGGACGAAGCCAGGAATCAATGGAAGGGAGGGTCAAACACTAATTCCCAAGCATTAGGGGAGCCAAACATGTTAGTTGTTTTACATGAAATTTTGACGGGCATATACATTGTTTTCTCAATCTTGGAGGGCGCCAAGCTAAGAACAGAGCGCTGGCTTGGTGGCTAGAGCTTACGACTATAAATCCATCCATCCGCGGGGTGTTATATGAGTGAAATCCATAGAAAGGTGTCTCATCTTCGACCGAGCCCAGGCATAAGGAGGGGACCCACAATGACGCCCCCAAATGGAAAAGGACACATGCAGGCATAGCCGACGTCAGTAATGTAATGTAATTCACTCGTGTTGGAATGTAATGTAATACTCTATGCCCCATTACATTACTCTATGCCCCATGTGTTGGCAGAGATAGCCGCGTTTCCTCTTCGCCATCCACTCATGAATATTCCAAGAATCTATGCATTACCTACGAGAATTATTTTTGTATAGATATATGGAGGAGTGTGCGCAAAAAAATCAGTACCATCTCAAATAGTAAAAAATCTTAAAATCAAAATAAAAAAGTAATAATATGGGCCAATGGATAAAAAATCAGAGAAACAAACCTTGCTTTATTAGTAGGTTGGCAAAAAGACTTGTGCCTTGAAATGGGAGAATATCACACACCCTAACTCTGATAATAATGCCTAAAGACCTTCCCTTCGTGCGGCGCGAGCTTTCAACTGGTGTTGCCCAAGAGAGGAGTGCATCGGTGACAAGCGACATTGGATTACCAATGAAGACGTGGCGGCATGCCACGCACTACACATATCATATACATGTTGTCCACAGGATGATGGCGTAACGCCCGCCCATTTGCTGCTACCGCCGCAGCCAACCCACACATATTTCTCCTAGAACGAACATCGAGCAGAGGGAAAATGTGGAAAAAAATATTGTCATCTCAACCGTCGACCGATCTTGTACAAATGCAGCAAAAATTTAGAGTAGCATCATGGAGGTATTTACTTTCCTTTCATGAACCAATATAAATATAAGACGATAAAAAAATTACGTGTCATATTTCGCAAGCAAATTGTAGATGGTAGATCATATATGCACTTATTTTAAATGTGCGGATATATTAGGATTAGTGGCCGATACACTTTACAAACATTTCATTTGCAATTTAGACCTTATGTAGTACTGCCTTCATATCAAAATATAAAATGATTTTTGGTCTAGATTTAGATTAAAAAAAGGTTCTATATTTTATTACACAGGTAGTATATGGGGCATGAGTTGGCAATCAGTTCATCCTTTTAGTATGCATTTTAGACTTTTTTTCATGTTGTTTTGAAAATTGTTGTTCATCACGGGAGCAAATGAGCTCGTGCTCATTAACAAGGACGAAGCCAGGAATCAATGGAAGGGAGGGTCAAACACTAATTCCCAAGCATTAGGGGAGCCAAACATGTTAGTTGTTTTACATGAAATTTTGACGGGCATATACATTGTTTTCTCAATCTTGGAGGGCGCCAAGCTAAGAACAGAGCGCTAGCTTGGTGGCTAGAGCTTACGACTATAAATCCATCCATCCGCGGGGTGTTATATGAGTGAAATCCGTAGAAAGGTGTCTCATCTTCGACCGAGCCCAGGCATAAGGAGGGGACCCACAATGACGCCCCCAAATGGAAAAGGACACATGCAGGCATAGCCGACGTCAGTAATGTAATGTAATTCACTCGTGTTGGAATGTAATGTAATACTCTATGCCCCATTACATTACTCTATGCCCCATGTGTTGGCAGAGATAGCCGCGTTTCCTCTTCGCCATCCACTCATGAATATTCCAAGAATCTATGCATTACCTACGAGAATTATTTTTGTATAGATATATGGAGGAGTGTGCGCAAAAAAATCAGTACCATCTCAAATAGTAAAAAATCTTAAAATCAAAATAAAAAAGTAATAATATGGGCCAATGGATAAAAAATCAGAGAAACAAACCTTGCTTTATTAGTAGGTTGGCAAAAAGACTTGTGCCTTGAAATGGGAGAATATCACACACCCTAACTCTGATAATAATGCCTCAAGACCTTCCCTTCGTGCGGCGCGAGCTTTCAACTGGTGTTGCCCAAGAGAGGAGTGCATCGGTGACAAGCGACATTGGATTACCAATGAAGACGTGGCGGCATGCCACGCACTACACATATCATATACATGTTGTCCACAGGATGATGGCGTAACGCCCGCCCATTTGCTGCTACCGCCGCAGCCAACCCACACATATTTCTCCTAGAACGAACATCGAGCAGAGGGAAAATGTGGAAAAAATATTGTCATCTCAACCGTCGACCGATCTTGTACAAATGCAGCAAAAATTTAGAGTAGCATCATGGAGGTATTTACTTTCCTTTCATGAACCAATATAAATATAAGCCGATAAAAAAGTTACGTGTCATATTTCGCAAGCAAATTGTAGATGGTAGATACTATATGCACTTATTTTAAATGTGCGGATATATTAGGATTAGTGGCCGATACACTTTACAAACATTTCATTTGCAATTTAGACCTTATGTAGTACTGCCTTCATATCAAAATATAAAATGATTTTTGGTCTAGATTTAGATTAAAAAACGTTCTATATTTTATTACACAGGTAGTATATGGGGCATGAGTTGGCAATCAGTTCATCCTTTTAGTATGCATTTTAGACTTTTATTCATGTTGTTTTGAAAATTATTGTTCATCACGGGAGCAAATGAGCTCGTGCTCATTAACAGGGACGAAGCCAGGAATCAATGGAAGGGAGGGTCAAACACTAATTCCCAAGCATTAGGGGAGCCAAACATGTTGGTTGTTTTACATGAAATTTTGACGAGCATATACATTGTTTTCTCAATCTTGGAGGGCGCCGAGCTAAGAACAGAGCGCTAGCTTGGTGGCTAGAGCTTACGACTATAAATCCATCCATCCGCGGGGTGTTATATGAGTGAAATCCGTAGAAAGGTGTCTCATCTTCGACCGAGCCCAGGCATAGGGAGGGGACCCACAATGACGCCCCCAAATGGGAAAGGACACATGCAGGCATAGCCGACGTCAGTAATGTAATGTAATTCACTCGTGTTGGAATGTAATGTAATACTCTATGCCCATTACATTACTCTATGCCCCATGAGTTGGCAGACATAGCCGCGTTTCCTCTTCGCCATCCACAAATGAATATTCCAAGAATCTATGCATTACCTACGAGAATTATTTTTGTATAGATATATGGAGGAGTGTGCGCAAAAAAATCAGTACCATCTCAAATAGTAAAAAATCTTAAAATCAAAATAAAAAAGTAATAATATGGGCCAATGGATAAAAAATCAGAGAAACAAACCTTGCTTTATTAGTAGGTTGGCAAAAAGACTTGTGCCTTGAAATGGGAGAATATCACACACCCTAACTCTGATAATAATGCCTCAAGACCTTCCCTCCGTGCGGCGCGAGCTTTCAACTGGTGTTCCCCAAGAGAGGAGTGCATCGGTGACAAGTGACATTGGATTACCAATGAAGACGTGGCGGCATGCCACGCACTACACATATCATGTACATGTTGTCCACAGGATGATGGCGTAACGCCCGCCCATTTGCTGCTACCGCCGCAGCCAACCCACACATATTTCTCCTAGAACGAACATCGAGCAGAGGGAAAATGTGGAAAAAAATATTGTCATCTCAACCGTCGACCGATCTTGTACAAATGGAGCAAAAATTTAGAGTAGCATCATGGAGGTATTTACTTTCCTTTCATGAACCAATATAAATATAAGCCGATAAAAAAATTACGTGTCATATTTCGTAAGCAAATTGTAGGTGGTAGATCATATATGCACTTATTTTAAATGTGCAGATATATTAGGATTAGTGGCCGATACACTTTACAAACATTTCATTTGCAATTTAGACCTTATGTAGTACTGCCTTCATATCAAAATATAAAATGATTTTTGGTATAGATTTAGATTAAAAAAGTTCTATATTTTATTACACAGATAGTATATGGGGCATGAGTTGGCAATCAGTTCATCCTTTTAGTATGCATTTAAGACTTTTTTTCATGTTGTTTTGAAAATTATTGTTCATCACGGGAGCAAATGAGCACGTGCTCATTAACAGGGACGAAGCCAGGAATCAATGGAAGGGAGGGTCAAACACTAATTCCCAAGCATTAGGGGAGCCAAACATGTTGGTTGTTTTACATGAAATTTTGACGAGCATATACATTGTTTTCTCAATCTTGGAGGGCGCCAAGCTAAGAACAGAGCGCTAGCTTGGTGGCTAGAGCTTACGACTATAAATCCATCCATCCGCGGGGTGTTATATGAGTGAAATCCGTAGAAAGGTGTCTCATCTTCGACCGAGCCCAGGCATAGGGAGGGGACCCACAATGACGCCCCCAAATGGGAAAGGACACATGCAGGCATAGCCGACGTCAGTAATGTAATGTAATTCACTCGTGTTGGAATGTAATGTAATACTCTATGCCCCATTACATTACTCTATGCCCCATGAGTTGGCAGACATAGCCGCGTTTCATCTTCGCCATCCACTCATGAATATTACAAGAATCTATGCATTACCTACGAGAATTATTTTTGTATAGATATATGGAGGAGTGTGCACAAAAAAATCAGTACCATCTCAAATAGTAAAAAATCTTAAAATCAAAATAAAAATGTAATAATATGGGCCAATGGATAAAAAATCAGAGAAACAAACCTTGCTTTATTAGTAGGTTGGCAAAAAGACTTGTGCCTTGAAATGGGAGAATATCACACACCCTAACTCTGATAATAATGCCTCAAGACCTTCCCTCCGTGCGGCGCGAGCTTTCAACTGGTGTTGCCCAAGAGAGGAGTGCATCGGTGACAAGCGACATTGGATCACCAATAAAGACGTGGCGGCATGCCATGCACTACACATATCATATACATGTTGTCCACAGGATGATGGCGTAATGCCCGCCCATTTGCTGTTACTGCCGCAGCCAACCCACACATATTTCTCCTAGAACGAACATCGAGCAGAGGGAAAATGTGGAAAAAAATATGGTCATCTCAACCGTCGACCGATCTTGTACAAATGCAGAAAAATTTAAAGTAGCATCATGGAGGTATTTACTTTCCTTTCATGAACCAATATAAATATAAGCCGATAAAAAAATTACGTGTCATATTTCGCAAGCAAATTGTAGATGGTAGATCATATATACACTTATTTTAAATGTGTGGATATATTAGGATTAGTGGCCGATACACTTTACAAACATTTCATTTGCAATTTAGACCTTATGTAGTACTGCCTTCATATCAAAATATAAAATGATTTTTGGTCTAGATTTAGATTAAAAAACGTTCTATATTTTATTACACAGGTAGTATATGGGGCATGAGTTGGCAATCAGTTCATCCTTTTAGTATGCATTTTTTCATCTCATCCGTGTTCCTAAAAGTAAAGGTATATTAGTTTGAGACGTTTTTATTAACTTTAAAATAATAAAATACACATATATGAATTTCATCGGTGATATGTCATGTTTTTAGCTCAAGCACGTGGACCCATATTGACTTGTCTCTTCCAGGTAGTCAACCTTATCTCTTCACATGGATGTACGCTCATACACGATAGCTGACCAGTTAAGAGCATGGTTAATAGTACAGCATGGCTATATGACATTGCCATGTCATTTATAGCCAACCTTGTAGCCTTCAAGTATAATAATAAGATACAAAGATGTGCTACTTCATTAATATATGGCCCGCATTTCACTCTCACATAGTGCCTAGGAGCACGTGCTGCAGCTGGCTCATATTCTGTAGCCGGCTCCTCTTCTCTCTCCTCTTCTCTCCCCTCCATGTCAACAAAAAAAATATTTTAATTCTTACAGCCTGCTTATGTAAGCTTATTATACATGCTCTAAAAAATCACATTGATCCACTACCAGCAGCCAGTGCTTTCGTCAAAGCCGAGCAGGAAGTGTAGCTGAATCTGGCCGATGGGCGCCAGGCTGGAGGGAGCAGCTGGGTGGTCCTACTTTTCCAAGTGAAAGCCGGGCTGACGAATAACAAACCCGCAATGAATAAGGAAGGTATAGTAATGCTACGAATAACCCAGTATCGAATACTGGTAATAATATAAGCAGAAGAGCGTTCTCCCGTGCTTCCAGACATGCTGAGCCGTCGTCGTCGCGGTTTTCGCTTGACTCGCCGGTCCTCCGAGCCCCGGGCGATGACGGGCGACCTCCCGTGGGTGCTGGCCATGGCCGAGTGCAAGCTCTCAGCTCCGGCGAGCACTGGTCGAGCACGTTCCTACTCATCTTTTTTTATATCTCTTCTTTCTTTCTTTTTTCATCCTCAAGCCAGATACCACCGAGACGGGAAATAAGAAGGTGAACATATCTTCTAAATTAATAATACTCAACTCAGCCCTTCCTAGAATGGGGTATTATCTGTCCCGATAAATAGATAATTCCAGGAGGAAAAATCTAAGACTACTAAAAAAATAATAAACAAGAAAAAAATTTGAACGATTAAATTACTGCTTCCGAATATTCAACTGACTGATTAATTTCTTATAACGTACTCTATTTTTTTTTTTGCCAAATAAGCCAGCAAACGTCGACGTTTTCCCAAAAGTCTTCGTAGACCTCTTTCCGATGACACATCTTACCTAAAATCATCTCTAAGCGGGACGAAACCAAAAATATCACCTTGTTTTAATAGTAGGTATAGATAAAGATTTCCTAAGACGGAGTATGAGTGTTTCAATACATTTCTTCAGATTTTATGGGCCTTGACCCACTAAATCTTATACCTCAGCCTAATAAAAATTTCCAAAATCTAAAAGGCTCGTTTGACTTGCATGACACGCACACAAAATTAGTCACACATTTCCACCGCGTAGCACAAGAAGAATTACAAGTTTTGTCAAACAAGACAACAAAGACAAAACTCTCCATGCCCATGCCCACGCTCCTGCGACGCGCTGCTCCGGCGCCCGCAGCCGCCG
>NC_057814.1:582265148-582276169 GCF_018294505.1 Triticum aestivum | reverse complement strand
TTCCCCTGGCCTCTCGTGCCTTGTGACACCCCTGCTGACCCGTGTTCGCCGCTGCTGGCCGCGTGCTTATCAAATCTGGATTCGCCGCCGCGGCTGCCCGCTGCCTCAGATTCCTCCTTCATCGTGCCTCAAGACTGCTCCTGCAGGCGCCTTCAAGACCCGCCGGCGTGCGGAGTGGACGTCGCGTCGCTCGAGCCCCGAGCCTGCCGCGTCTCCCGGCGCCTTCTCCGAGGATGGTTGGCAGCTCGTCAAGGCGCCGTACTGGTGGCGAGCGATGCCCAACTACCAGCATTCAAAGCAGAGAAGGGCCTCTGCTTCTTATTCCCCTCCAACGGGAAGGAGTTTCGTCCACCACCGCTTCCGCATCTGCCATCGATGCCTCGACGTCGGCCACTGCAAGATCGACTGCCGAAATCCATTTAGGTGTCGGGTGTGCAAGCAGTGTGGTCACTGCGCCCGTGACTGCAACGCCTCGTCTGTCTCCTCGCCCTCGGTCTCGCGCGGCGCCTCGCCCTCATCAGGTGCGTCGCCCGCTCCACCGACCCAGGCCTCGCCGCCTGCCGCAATGCCGCTCGTTGGAGACCCATCCCTGCGGCCTGAGGAGGGCCATGTGGTCATCACCTCCACCCCGGCCATGGAGGACAGCGCCGCCACCTTCTCCACCCTGGGCGCAATGGTTTGGCTTGGAGGAAACCGCCCACGCATCAACACCGCGGAGGTCAGGGATGCCATCGCCACCAACTTCGTCATCGACCGCAACTACATAAAGGTGGTGCCGCACTACCCGGAGGATTTTTTCGTCCTCTTCTCCTACCAGCACCACCGCGACCTGGTCACCGCATCGTCGGGCCGCTTCAGCCACGGCGGGCTGGACTTCCACACCACCAAATGTAGCCCGGAGGCACTAGCTGATCTGGTGGAGGCGTACTACCACGTTCACCTGTGCATCGAAAATTTGCCGCTCAACGCGTGGTGCGACGAGGTGGCAACGCAAATGCTGGGCCCGACACTTTCTTCCACTACTTCGACGTCGCCACTGTCAAGAGAGAAGACTCCTCCTCCCTCGACCTCTGGGCATGGTCAGCCAACCCCTCCACCATTCCCAAGGTTCTCCGGCTGACGGTCACCGGCAACCAGTCGGCGAGCTACAGCAACGGCCCAAGCGCTGCTGTTGGCCGGCGTGGACTCCAGCGGCGCGTCCTGGTTCACCTCAACCTGGTGGAGGATTTCACCCCACGCCAACGACTACATCCCCCGGCGGCCTCGCTCCTCGCATACGTTCACCTTCCGCTACGGGGTCATCGACGGTGAGTCCAGGATGCAGGATAGAGCGGAGGTGGCTGGGAGGCGCCACAACGACCACGACCATGACCACGACAAGGATCGCGACCACGACCGGGACAGACGGGACGATGACCGCGACCGTGGCCGCTATGGACGCGACGAGCGGCCTTCCTCCTGGAGGGAGCACTTTTTCCGGAGCAGGCCCCGCGCCTCGGAGCGCCGTGATGATGAGGGGCGCCGAGACGGCAGAGAAGACCGCCTAGACGACCGTGGCCGCGATGGCTGCCGCCGCCACGAGGCCCCCGACGCGCGCTCCATCGACAGCAAGCTGGTCCAGCGCCTCCCGGACGGCGCCGTCATCCCAGCCTCCGGTAGGCGCGGCCGTCGCCGCCCTGTTGACTGCTCGATGCGCTCTGGGCACTCTGGAGGGGCTGCCAGCCCGGTAAGTGAAGACACTCGTGGCCGCTCGCCTCCTTCCTCGCCACGATCAACCTCCTGTGATGTGATTCGGCTCACCTCCGTGCCTGGCGAGGGCTCTTGGCTGCGATGGATCGCCCCCTATTTCGGAGCCAAGAAACAACAGGCAGCTGTGTGCCCTGCTTTGGCTCCACAGGCGTCAACCCCCCCTACCACGACTCTAGACGTCATCGATATCATCCCGTCCTCTCCTGCAGTGCAAGACAGCGGAGCTGTTGCTCCATCTCCTTCCTTCGAAGCTGAGCGGGTCACCCCGATCTTTGTACCTGCGGTCAGCTCGGTTGCTGGCAGTTTGGGGACGCCGCCTCACTCTCCCCTGTTTGTGGCCTGCCAGCCACCCCTGCTTGCCGCACCAAGCTCGCCCTCCCCAAGGCCAAGACCACCAACAAGGAGAAGAAAGACGCTGGCTGGGGTGGTAGGCTTCAACCTTGCCTGCTCCAGCCCGCGTCTCCAATCCAAGAGGAAGATGCCGATTGCCAAGATGGCGGAGAGACTGCTATGCCAGCGCATGGGCGTTGTGGATCAAGGCCAGCCAGTCACAGAGGAAGCCATTGACAAATTTGTGGCTATGTTCCAAGGGCAGCTCCCTGACATCACGGTGGCGGCTCTCCGGGCGTTGTTCAACCTCGACTGCGACTTGGTGCAAGTTGTTGAGGATGCCCTGGTGGCCCATGGTGGTGAGGCGGGACTGGTGCTGCAGGCAGCGGCAGGGGACGCATTCGGCGCGCCGGAGTGACTGGAGCGTTTGTACCTCCTGTAGAAGATGTGCTCTAGTTTACATGATAGTTTCAACCCCTCTGCTTATGTGTGTGTTGTTTGCAATCGTCGACATCGGCGTCTGCTATCTGCTGTCCTGGCGAGGCTTTTGTGCTAGCTCTGTTAGGTCATCTCGCTCCACCATATGTGAGCTGAATGTTGAATGTCAGGTTGATGTTTGCTTTGTTGCTATCAACTGCTACTTTACTTCTGCTGTACCCAAAGTTTTCCATGATAGATCAAAATCTTAGTATCCTAAGCTGGAATGTCCGAGGCTTAAATTGTCCCGATCGTCTAGCAACAATCCGAGAATCAATCATCGCCACTCCATGTCACGTGGTCTGCCTATAGGAGACCAAGCTTGAGCTTGTCGACCCTTTCATCGCTTCGTACCTGGGAGGTCAAAGATTGAAGAGTTTTGCCCAGCGCCCTGCTGATGGGACTCAGGGTGGCATCTTGCTTCTCTGGGATGACAATACTGTGGACGTGAAGGATGTTTGCATTGGAGCCTTCTTCCTCTCCTGCAATGTGACGATCAATGCATCCAATAGAACCTTTAAGCTAACAACGGTTTATGGACCAACGAGAAACAACCTGAAGGATGCTTTCTTCCAGGAGTTGGTTGGCGAGAAACCTCCCCATGGCGCAAAATGGTTAGTCACTAGTGACTTTAATCAAATATACCGTGCCGGAGACAAGAATAGAGCAAACGTCGACCGGAACCGACTTGTCCGCTTCTGTAATGCACTGAATACTTGTGAACTCAAACAGATTCATTTGCAAAATAGAAAATTCACTTGGAGTAATGAGCGGAGCGACCCAACCTTAAGCAAGTTCGACTCTTTCTTTTGTAATGAAGATTGGGACCTCGATTTTGGCACTCACCTTCTCCACGCGCTCTCGTCATCACTGTCCGATCACTGCCCCTCCTCCTCGCAAGTGACAACGGCCCAAAGAGATCAAAGTCCTTCCGCTTTGAAAACTTTTGGATCAAAATGCCTGGGTCCAAAGAGGTTGTCCAGGAAGCTTGGAATACGGATATTAATCACACTGATCCTTACCACATCCTTTTTCACAAGTTAAAAGAAACAAGTCAGAAATTGAGGAGATGGAGCAAGACGATCTTCGCACACTCTAAGGTGCAATCCACATGGCTCTGGAAGACATTCTTCGTCTGGATGTCGCTCAAGAGCTTCGGCCCCTCAGCACTGACGAGCGAGATCTACGAAAACGCCTCAAACGGAAGGTGGTGGCCCTGGCCATTATGGAGCGTGCACGGAAGCGACAAAGCTCGCAAATTACCAACCTAAAAGATGGAGACGCCAACACTCGTTTTTTCCACCTTCGGGTCAATCACAGAAGAAGAAAGAACTTCATCCACCGCCTCAAGCACAACAATGGATGGGTTACTAACCATAACCATAAGAAATCCATCATTCAAGATCATTTCGCGAAGGCCACGAAACGCGGTCTGCCACGGCACACCGATTTCAACTGGCGCAATATCCCAGTTCCTGAGTGTGACCTCACGAACCTTGGAGCGGCCTTCACGGAGGAAGAGGTGAAAAAGGCAATTTTTGATCTCCCCGGCGATAAAGCTCCAGGACCCGATGGTTTTTCTGGGGCCTTCTTCAAGGAATGTTGGGAAATCATAAAAGGTGACATCATGCTTGTGGTCAACCACTTCTCCAACGTACATTATGAGAATTTACACTGGCTCAACTCGACGAACATTGCTCTCATTCCAAAGAAGGATGGGGCTGAATCCATCTCGGACTTTCGCCCCATTAGCCTCATCCACGCTATTGCGAAGATAATTGCCAAGATGATGGCTACCCGGCTGGCACCCCATATGCACGATCTTGTCTCAAATGCCCAGAGCGCCTTCATCAAAAAGACAAGTATCCATGACAACTTCATGTATGTCAAAAACTAGGCAAGAAAATTGCATCGAAAAAATAGCTCGACTCTTCTATTCAAGCTTGATATCAAGAAGGCGTTTTACTCTGTGCGCTGGGACTTTCTCATGGATCTTCTCCAACATCTTCGCTTCCCGGTCAGATTCTGGGATTGGGTTGCGGCTCTGCTGTCCACCGCCACCTCGAGAGTGTTGATCAATGGGGTGTTGGGAGACCCGCTGTAGCATGGATGTGGCCTTCGACAGGGCGACCCGCTGTCCCCCCTTCTTTTCGTCCTCGCCATTGATCCACTCCATCATCGCCTCAGCAAGGCCACTGCCCAAGGGCATCTCCACCCTCTGTGTTGTACAACTCCAACCGTTCGAGCTTCGCTTTACGCCGATGATGCTGCCATCTTTGTCAAACCAATTAAGGAGGATATACAATTCCTGACTGCCACTCTAGCTTCATTTGGAGATGTGACCGGTCTTGTCAACAGCTGTGCTAAAAGTCTTGTTGCTCCTATTCGATGTGATGGTATCAATCTGGACAATGTTCTTCATGCTTTTCCGGCGGTCCGTTCGTCGTTTCCGATGCGTTACCTCGGCCTTCCTCTAGCTGTTAAATGCCTCAAGTGAATCCACTTCCAGCATCTTGAAGATAAGATCGCGGGTAAGCTACCCCCTTGGCAAGGAAGCATGTGGCTGCTGCAGGCCGAACAATTCTTGTCAAGGTTGTCCTAACGGCCATCGCAATATATCATCTCACTCCTGTTAACATCCCGGTTGAGGTCCTTCAGAAAATTGGTAGCATCCGCCGTGCATATATTTGGGCGGGCACGAACAAGGTTTCTGGAGGGAAATGCAAAGTAAACTGGGACCTCGTTTGCAAACCAAAGAACAAGGGTGGCTTGGGGGGTGCTCAATCTGAACAAATTTGCTAAGGCCCTGAGACTTCGATGGTTATGGTTTGAGTGGAAAGATGAGAGCAAACCATGGATTGGCATGGGAGTGCCGTGCACGGAAGATGACCGCCATTTCTTTGTGGCAGCCACTACGGTCACCGTGGGAAATGGAAGGACAGTGAGGTTCTGGACTTCATCTTGGCTAGGAGGATTGTGCCCTCATGATATCGCTCCCTGTCTCTATGATCTCTCCCGCAAGAAAAACTCCTTGGTTCAGCAAGCTATGGCCAACAACCAGTGGATTGCGAATATTGACAGTTCAAATGGCCTCTCCCTTGAACACATCCAATAGTATGCTAACCTTTGGGACAAACTAACAACGGTGGCTCTCGATGACGATGTTGAAGACTCTATTATATGGAAGTTCACCAAAGATGGGGCATATTCTGTATCCTTGGCATACAAGGCTCAATTTGAAGGCCTCGCCACCTTGGATCTTGCCCATTCTGTGTGGACGTTGTGGGCGCCCCCTCGCTGGAAGTTTTTTGCTTGGATTGTTCTTCAAGATAGGATTTGGACTTCGGACCGCTTGAGCTGCCGCGGTTGGCCTAATTGCGGTCTATGCCCTCTTTGTAAGCAAACCCAAGAAACGACAGCTCACCTTCTCTTCCAGTGCCGCTACACCATACACATTTGGAATGACGTCCTCCCATGGCTCGGCATGCATCACATCACCATGTCTACTTGGGTGACGAGGGCTTCGGTCAGAGAATGGTGGAATGGTAACCTTCATATCCGCCTCGGCTCGCCCAAGCCGCTTGCCTCCCTCACGATGCTCATCTCTTGGGAGGTTTGGTTGAAGCGCAATGCTAGAGTCTTCCGCAACTCGGCGGCCCCTTGCATGGTCATCATCAACAAAATCAAGTAGGAGGTGTCGCTTTGGGCTTTGGCTGGAGAAAAACATTTGGGTGTTGTAATGCCGCGAGAGTAGTCCTTTTATTCGCCACTTTGCGGTTTCTGTCTAAACTTTCTCCCTTAATCAATGAAATGGCAAGTCTTTTGCCTTGTTTAAAAAAATCCACCGTGTAGCACAAGAAAAGAGAGGAACAACGCGCACACTCACTCACTCACTGGACTAGCGACGCAACACTTGCATCATGTTTCATGAACCGAGCTCAAGCTAATGTTATGCAGCTAGTTGGGTGACCTAATTTTTTGCTTGGGTACTATGGCAGACCTCTGGTGTACTCCCTCCGTAAACTAATATAAGAGCGTTTAGATCACTATTTTAGTGATCTAAATGCTTTTATATTAGTTTACAGAGGGAGTAATCAACACTCGAACTCGTTGTGGACAGGTTACCTGCCTCCGGAGATTTCTTCCAACACGTGGCAGTTGTGTTTTCCATGTGTCTCCACGCGTCTTCTCTGTGTGAAGAAGATATGGATGATATAGGCTACATAGAACAACAGTAGCACATCCGAACATAACACTACACTTCCCAAATTCCTTGTGCCATGCTGCTTTCCGGCCACTGCGTACACAATCGCACGATAGAGTAGGCCTCCAAACCACTCATTTGACAACCTACACTGGTTGAGTGGCGATAAGGCTATTGAGGAGCGTCTCCATGCGTTTTGCTTCTACTAGTTGACTACTTCCACTAATAGAAAAAGAGGCTTTCATACGCCCCCATTAGTCCCCAAAACAATCGAACCGCGACAAAAGGGGCCTTTAGTCGCGGTTCGGGAGGAGACCCGCGACCAACTATCTGGGCCCAGCGCGCTCGGTCGATAGCTGGCGGACGGGAGGGGCTTTAGTCCCGGTTGGCCTGGCCAACCGCGACTAAAGGCCCATCCCTATATATAGGACTCAGCTCACTTCACAATTTTCAGAAGGGGGTGGTGGGTTTGCTTTTGGTTCCTCCTATGCACACAAGGTGTTCGATGAAATGCCCGAGAGCCTGAAACAAACATGATATGAAGTGTCCGAGCCACACTTGAGCTTTCTCATTTATTTTTCCTCCGCGATCGCGGTTAACAAATTGAACCTTTCATGTGTCATTGATAAAATATGCATGTGTGTAGTTCATTGTTTAATTTGTATTATTTCTAGCTAGTTAGTTTAACAAATGCATGATGGTTAATTATATACTTTATATAATAATAATGCAGATGAATCGGCAATGGATGTACGGTCCCCGACTCTCCGGCGAGTTCACTACGGGTTTGAAAGATTTCCTCGTAGTGGCAAATGCGAACAAGCAGCAAGGTTTTATTATCTGTCCATGTGCTGTCTGTAAGAATCAGAAGGGTTACTCCTCCTCAAGAGACGTTCACATGCACCTGCTTCGGCACGGTTTCATGCCAAGCTATAATTGTTGGACCAAGCATGGAGAAAGAGGGGTTAGAATGGAAGAAGATGAAGAAGGGGATGATATCGATGACAACTATCATGATCATTTCGGTGATACTTTCATGGAGGATGATGCTGAAGGTGGGGAAGGGTTAGGTGAAGGTGAAGAAGAGGCACACGATGAGCCCGCTGATGATCTTGGTCGGACCATTGCTAATGCACGGAGACGCTGCGAAACTGACAAGGATAGGGAGAATTTGGATCGCATGTTAGAGGATCACAAAAAGTCGTTGTATCCAGGATGCGATAATAGTCTGAAAAAGCTGGGCTGCACACTGGATTTGCTAAAATGGAAGGCACAGGAAGGTGTAGGTGACTCATCATTTGAAAATTTGCTGAAAATGTTGAAGAATATGTTTCCGAAGAATAACGAGTTGCCCGCCAGTACGTACGAAGCAAAGAAGGTTGTCTGCCCTCTAGGTTTAGAGGTTCTGAAGATACATGCATGCATTAACGACTGCATCCTCTACCGCGGTGAATACGAGAATTTGAATGAATGCCCTGTATGCACTGCATTGCATTATAAGATCAGAGGCGATGACCCTGGTGACGATGTTGAGGGCGAGAAACCCAGGAAGAGGGTTCCCGCCAAGGTGATGTGGTATGCTCCTATAATACCACGGTTGAAACGTCTGTTCATGAACAAAAAGCATGCCAAGTCGTTGCGATGGCACAAAGAGGACCGTAAGTCCGACGGGGAGTTGAGACACCCCGCTGATGGAACGCAATGGAGAAAGATCGACAGAGTGTTCAAAGATTTTGTAGCTGACGCAAGGAACATAAGATTTGGTCTAAGTACTGATGGCATGAATCCTTTTGGCGAGCAGAGCTCCAGCCATAGCACCTGGCCCGTGACTCTATGCATCTACAACCTTCCTCCTTGGTTGTGCATGAAGCGGAAGTTCATTATGATGCCAGTGCTCATCCAAGGTCCAAAGCAACCCGGGAACGACATCGATGTGTACCTAAGGCCATTAGTTGATGAACTTTTACAGTTGTGGGCCAGACCTGGTGTACGTGTCTGGGATGAGCACAAAGGAGAGGAATTTGACCTACGAGCGTTGCTTTTTGTAACCATCAACGATTGGCCTGCTCTCAGTAACCTTTCGGGACAGACAAATAAGGGATACAATGCATGCACGCACTGCTTACATGAGACTGAAAGTGTACGTTTGGTTAATTGTAAGAAGAACGTGTACCTGGGTCATCGTCGATTTCTTCCCCGAAATCATAACGTAAGAAAGAAAGGCAAGCATTTCAACGGCAAGGCAGATCACCGGCCGAATCCTGCGGAACGTACTGGTGCTGAGATATTTGATATGGTCAAGGATTTGAAAGTCATCTTTGGAAAGGGTCCTGGCGGACTATCAGTTCCGCGGGGAGTTGACGGGCACGCACCCATGTGGAAGAAGAAATCTATATTTTGGGAGCTAGCATATTGGAAAGTCCTAGATGTCCGCTCTGCAATCGACGTGATGCATGTTACGAAGAATATTTGCGTGAACCTGCTAAGCTTCTTGGGCGTGTATGGGAAGACAAATGATACAAAGGAAGCACGGCAGGACCAGCAACTTTTGAAAGACCCAGATGACCGGCATCCGGAATGGTTTCAAGGTCGTGCCAGCTACGCTCTTACCAAAGAAGAGAATGTCATTTTTTTTGAATGCCTGTGCAGTATGAAGGTCCCGTCTGGCTTCTCGTCGAATATAAAGGGAATAATAAACATGGCGGAGAAAAAGTTCCAAAACCTGAAGTCTCACGACTGCCACGTGATTATGACGCAATTGCTTCCGATTGCTTTGGGGGGGCTCCTACCGGAAAATGTTCGAGTAGCCATTGTGAAGCTATGTGCATTCCTCAATGCAATCTCTCAGAAGGTAATCAATCCAGAAGATCTACCACGGTTACAGAACGATGTGGTCCAATGCCTTGTCAGTTTCGAGTTGGTGTTCCCACCATCCTTCTTCGATATTATGACGCACCTCCTGCTCCACCTAGTCGAAGAGATTTCCATTCTCGGTCCTGTATTTCTACACAATATGTTCCCCTTTGAGAGGTTCATGGGAGTATTAAAGAAATATGTTCGTAACCGTGCTAGGCCAGAAGGAAGCATCGTCAAGGGCTATGGAAATGAGGAGGTAATTGAGTTCTGTATTGACTATGTTCCTGACCTTAAGCCGATTGGTATTCCTCAATCGCGGCACGAGGGGAGACTAAGTGGAAAAGGCAAGATCGGAAGGAAATCCACGATATGTATGGACGGTCATTCTATGACTGAAGCACACCACACAGTTCTGCAAAATTCCAGCTTTGTGGCTCCGTACTTCGAGCAACACAAGAATATTTTACGCTCGGACAACCCGGGGAAGCCTGAATCCTGGATTAGAAAGGCCCACATGGAGACTTTTGGCAGTTGGTTGCGAAAACATTTAATGAATGACAATGATGTTGGAGATCAGCTATACATGTTGGCCAAGAAACCATCTTCGACTATAACGATTTTCCAAGGGTACGAGATAAATGGGAATACATTTTACACCATCGCCCAAGATAAAAAGAGCACCAACCAAAACAGTGGTGTCCGCTTTGATGCAGCAACCGAGAATGGGCGAAAGGTCACATATTATGGTTACATAGAGGAGATATGGGAACTTGACTATGGACCCTCCTTTAAGGTCCCTTTGTTCCGGTGCAAATGGTTCAAGCTAACAGGAGGTGGGGTAAAGGTGGACGAGCAATACGGAATGACAATGGTGGATTTCAACAATCTTGGTTACCTTGACGAACCATTCGTCCTTGCCAAAGATGTCGCTCAGGTTTTTTATTTGAAGGACATGAGTAGCAAACCGAGGAATCGGAAAGATAAGAAAACGATCAGTACATCATGCGATGATCCAAAGCGCCACATTGTTCTTTCAGGGAAAAGAAACATCGTGGGAGTGGAGGACAAGACAGACATGTCAGAAGATTATAATATGTTTGGTGAAATTCCGCCCTTCAAAGTGAACACTGACCCAAGCATTAAGTTAAATGATGAGGATGCTCCATGGATACGGCACAATCGTAAGCAAGCAGGGACACAAGGGAAGAATTGATGTGTAATAATTTATTGTACCAAACTTTGTATTTGGTCGATGAACTGAATGATGTATCAAACCTTTTGTCAAACCTTCAAGGGATCGATGAACTGAATTTTTTGATATATTATTTGTATTTTTAAGATTTTAAAATGAATTAGTTTTATTTTTCTGATTTTTTTGATATATAATTGTATTTTTAAGATTTTA
>NC_057814.1:582228731-582263790 GCF_018294505.1 Triticum aestivum | reverse complement strand
AAGAGGATGTAGTCTCTTCTTTTCTGAACCTTGACGGTGGAACAGAGATTGTCGATGATCAAGAAGGTGAAGGAACGGACATTGTCGACGGAGGTCAACCGTCAACAAACGACGATCTCGAATTGCAAGTAGCAACCACCTCCGGCGAGGTATATATATACATTGAGCCTCTCGTGATACAAACTTACTGAAATGTGAATACATATGTATTAACGCGCGCGACTCTCTTTCTTTTTTTAGCCCTCCGGATCGAGTACGACAAAGCGTGGCAAATCCAAGGCGATGAAAACAGGAGAAACATATGCCATTGAGTTTGTCAGTGAAACCGGCAAGCCCCTACAGCACACCTCAAAGTTTATCAACCAATGCGGAGTCGTTGTTAGAGACAACGTCCCGATCACCGTCCAGGAATGGAAGGAGCCAAAGAAGGCACGTCTTGGTTTCAGTTTTCTCGACAAGAGAACGAAAAAGGATTGCTGGAGAAAGCTTATGGAACATTTCATTCTACCTTCGGAATACAACAAAGTCGATGAATTCGGTAACGAGGTTCCGGGTGGACGTCAGAGGAGGAGGCTAGTTAAAGAGTTTGCTCTTCAGAAGATGGGTGAAGCATTCTGGAACTTCAAGAAAAATTTAACCCGTGACTATGTCAACAAGGGCAAGACTCCGGATTTCAATGGACAACATGAGAAACAGAAAGATGATTGGCCAGAATTTGTGAGGCAAAAGCAATCGGAGCATTTCAAGGAAATATCGAAAAAAATAAGGATAATGCGAGTAAGAAAAAGTTCCATCATATTATGGGGCCAGGAGGATACCGCCTTTCGGAGCCTAGGTGGCAGAAGATGGAGGAGGACCTGAGGGTGCGAGGAATCCCTCTAGGTACAGAGGGATGGGACCCAAGGGCCAAAAGCTGGTGGTACGGGCATGGGGGATCGCTAGACCCGGAGACAGGGGTGTGTGTTCACCGGCAGAGACAGTTTGCTCCCACCCAAGCCCTTATTGACGCAATGACCCAAGCTCAAGAGGGCTTGATCAAGTTCAACAGAGAGAAAGATGCACTGACAACAGCCCTCGGGAATGATGAACACGGAGGACGTGTACGAGGCAAAGGCAAAGTTCCGTGGAAAGTAGGGTTTTCCCAGGACAATGACCCGTACTGTTACAGAAGCCGTAAGAGAAAGACGGACCGGGATGCAGATCTTATGACGAAGTTTGCATCGGAACTCCATGAGTTGAAGCAGACCGTGCATGAACTAGTAAAAGAAAAATCGTCTGCAGGGCCGCATGAAGATCATGAAGCGGATCGCGGAAGCCAGCAGCGGAGAAGCAGCGTGGCTTCCACGGATGCCCCGCGTGGTGCTAGTGCACCGATGATCGAGATTCGTGCACCGGAGCCTCACTACCCCGTGGATGATGTAAAGGAGATGAAAGAATGTGATCTGCATTATCCCGTGGGGAACGTTTCCACGAAGGTAGCTAGCGGCAGTGCTTTACCCTGTACACCTGGAGCACTCCACCACAACAACCCCATTGCATATGGCTATGCTCGTGTCATGGTGGAAGACATAGTCCAAGGGTTTGAGGACCTGGAGATTGACAAACCTACACCCGAAGGGGAGAGAAGACTTGGAGATGTCAAGCGCCAGTTCATTCTATGGAAAAAGAAGTACATAGTGTTTCCAGGCGAGGCGCCAAGGCTAGCAAGTCCACCCCCCTCCGATAGTGGTGGTGGTGGTGGTGGCGGTGGTGGCGGTGGTGGTGGTCGTGGTGGTTCACCTACACCTCCTTCACGCCATTCGACGCCGTCCCCCGATCCACAACCTCCGGCGGGTACGACGCCCCCCAATCCTCCTCCGGCGGGTACGACGCCCCCCAATCCACCTCTGGCGAAGAAGCAGAAGCAGGCGGACAGCAAGGAAACCCGCTCCTGGACTATTAACCCGGACCCTTATGTACCTAAGACCACAAGGGTACCGGAGCCATCACTGAAGCCTCTCCTCCCAAGGCCTTGGGAACTTAGTGAAGCTGAAACCAAATTGACCGCGTCTGCTGATTATGAGAAATGGAAGGCGGATATGAAGGCGATAAAAGAGCCTGAGCCCAAGCAAGTATTCACTGAGAAGCAAAAGAAGTGGGCTAAGGATTTTTTGACGACACCGTCCCAAGCCGAGCTGAATATGCCTGACGACTATGGACATGAACTTCGTAGGCAAGCAAAAATATTGAAGGAGGAGAAAGAAGAAAGTAAAAAAAGCGGGAAACAAGTTGACCAGCTCGGGATGCAGAAGAAACAATCGATCCCCCCGCTCATAGTGAAAGCCGGTCCGAAAGAGGACCCCGAGATCATAGCAGCTGCGGCAGCACTTGGATTGACTGTAGCGAGTGCCATGAAACAAGCGTCCGAGATGGGTTTGACTCTTCGTGCCTTCTTAGGCCTTGAGGATGCGCCAGTATGTGAGATAGCATTACAATATGTGCGGAATGGGCCTCTCGTCGAGCCTGCGCGGGAAAAGAGTCTACCACCACAAATGCGAAATCTGCTACGTTGGTACAAGCAATTCATAACATGGGCCGACAAAGAATATGTTTATGCGGATGTTACAGATGAGCATCACACCAAACGGTACTCTGTACAAGTTCATATGAGTGAATTGTTCCAGCTGTTCAATCTGCGCGACCTCGACAAATCTATGCTGAGTTGCTACGTTCTGTAAGTGATTTATTTCTACCTCATCTCGTTCTTCATTGCCTGCACTATATATATATGGTCCTAACTATATTGTTGCGTACGCTATTATGCAGATTGAAGATTTGGGAATGCAAAATAAGAAACATCCATGATGTTGGGTTCATTGACCCACATATCGTTAATGGACATGTGTTACAACATCACCCCGAAGACGTGGAGAAAGACTTGTACAAGTTTCTTAGAAAGCATCAACTCAAAAGTCATATTCTATTTCTTACCATTTTGGGTGAGTGTTTCTCTCTTGTGCCCATTCTCTTTTGTTTACTCCATGCATGGTATGTCTAATCGATGAGTTATGCATGACTGTGCATGTAACGTGTCCGCAGGTTCCACTGGATTCTGCTAAATATTGAACTTCACACCTCCAGAGTTCTAATCATGGCCTCTATGGATTCGGATCCAAAGCATTGGGCCGACATGAGAAAAATGCTGCAAAAGTAATTATTTTCAATCATTTGAGCTCTATATCGATCGGTCTCTTTCGTTCATTTCCTAATATCAAGTAACTAATAACTCCCTTGTTCATTTATTTTTCTTTGCCCTGTAGGGTTTGGAGACGGTTCTCAGAAGAAATTGTCGGTGAATTCAAACATGAGCTAGATTTCAGAAGGTTAGTTAATGTGGATAAGCAGCCACCGGGGACCAATCTATGTGGATACTATGTTTGTGAGAACATCCGGAGACACACCTCTGAGCGGAAGGCATCGGATAGCGTGCGGAACGCGACGGATAACTTGCGGGGGAGGCTTAGTCCAGAAGCTCGCTTCCGACCAATTCAAGAAGAATTAGCAGGATTTTTCATGAGGGAAGTCATCAATCCTAAAGGAGAACACTATACCGAGGACGAAGAAATTTATATGCATACCCGAGATTGAAACTTGTTCGAAGTTGTATATGGTCATCCATCCTAATTGTGTATGGAAACTTGTTCGAAGTTGTATATGGTCACCCGAGATTGAATATATATTATATATTCCTCTTGAATTCTTCTTGTTTGAAATTTCATATGCATGTATATAGTAGCGTAGAATATGTGTACTGAAACTTCATCAAAATTAAAATAAAACACAAAATAAAATATAAAAGAAATAAAACACTACAAATTAAAAAGAAACTAGGTTTAGGGGGGCTAAAACCCTAAACCTGCGGAGGAGGCCTTTAGTCCCGGTTAGCCACAAGAACCGGGACTAAAGGTCCTCCGCCCCAACGGACCACTGGCGCCCACGTGGACGGGCCTTTAGTCCCGGTCAGCCACGCGAACCGGGACTAAAGCCTTTAGTCGCGGTCCGTAAGAGGCGCGACTAAAGGGGGGGGTCTTTAGTCGCGCATATTTAGTCCCGGTTGCACAGCCAGGACTAAAGGCTGTTGCGAACCGGGACTAAAGGGCATTTTTCTACCAGTGTTCCTCAGCATAGAACTACTTCATCTACAGTGTACGGTCATCTCATCTTCTCTAGCATGATGGAAGACGCTGATTTGCTGAGGTTTCCGTCGGAACATTTAAGTCCTCGTGTAATTTTGGTCCCTACAGTAGTAGAAAACATGGCTTTGGTTTATGCCTGGCCAGCCCATTAGTCCCGGTTCAGTCACGAACCGGTACCCATGGGGGGCATACATCCCGGTTCGTGCGCCCCAGGGGCCGGCCGGGCCTTGTGGGGCATTTGTCGCGGTTCGTCTGGACCCATTTGTCCCGGTTCCAGGCATGAACCGGGACCAATGGTCCTCGCTCCTGGCCCACAACCATTGGTCCCGGTTCATGGCTGGAACCGGGACAGAAGGTGGTCCTTTAGTCCCGGTTCCAGCCACGAACGGGAACCAATGAGTTGCCTATATATACCCCATCGCCGCAGCAGAGCACTCCACACTGCTCTGTTTTTTCTGGCCGGCGAGGGGAGAGCCTTGTGGTGCTCTATCTCACCTCCTATGCACATGAGGTGTTTGATGAAATGCCCGAGCCACACTAGTTAAGCTTTCTCCTCTTGAAGCTCGACCTCCAAGCTCCATTTTCCCCGAGATTTGTCTAGGTTTAGCGGTCCGTCACGTCCCGTCCCCATCTTCACCGCCGTCGATCGCCGGCACCACCGTGGTGAGCCTCTTGTTCTTATCTTCTTTCTGAAAGAAAAAAAATTCTTACTTTAGATAGATACTTGTCTAATTTTCTTACTTTTATTATTGCTTGTTAATATATAGTGCGATGGTTTTGGTATCCGCCCCTGTCGGCCCTCGTCCTGTCTATGATTCGGATGTGGTATATATTATCTTTTATAACTATTTGGTTCATTTATTGTTTATGACAATTATGCCGACCAACGTGACACAGATTTTATTTATCTAGGACGTATGTGAACCAGAAATTTCAACCAACCCTATTGTCGAGAGGTTAAATTTAGTTGAAGAAGAAAGCAATTACTTGAAGGAAAAAATAAAAAAAATTGAGGAGGAGAAGATGATATTGGAGTTGCATGTTGCGGATGTCGTCGATGATCACAAGATCAAGATGGACGCAATGCGTTTGAAGATTAGAAAGATTAGAAAATATGCCATTCATACTGAGGCTTGGTATCATTATGTTGTTGGATCAATTGTTACCTTGGTTGAGATTCTGATCGCATTTGTTGTTGCATTGAAATGTTTTACATAGTTTCAATGTAATTAGATGCTCTGGAGAGCTATATGTTGTTCAATGAGAACTATGTATATACTTTGGTTTTAATGTGATGATGAACTTCTATTAATTTGGTCACTTATCTATCCATGATGTTCTGTAATGGTTTTTTTTGACACACTTAATTATATATAATGCACGCAGATGAACCGGCAATGGATGTACGGTGACAGATACACCTCTGAGTACGTTAAGGGTGTGCATATTTTTCTCGAAGTGGCTGAGGCAAACAAGCAGAATGGTTTTATGTGCTGTCCATGCCCTATATGTGGGAATACGAAGTCTTACTCTGACCGGAAAATCCTTCACAGCCACCTGCTTTATAAGGGTTTCATGCCACACTATAACGTTTGGACCAGGCATGGAGAAATAGGGGTTATGATGGAAGACAACGAAGAAGAAGAGGACGATGACAACTATATGCCCCCGGAATACGGTGATGCTGCAACGGGGGAAGCTGCTGAAGATCAAGAGGAACCAGACGATATTGTGCCTGATGATGATCTCCGCCGGGTCATTGTTGATGCAAGGAGATGGTGCGAAAGTCAAAAGGAGAAGCTGAAGTTCGATCGCATGTTAGAGGATCACAAAAAAGTGTTGTACCCCAATTGCGAAGATGGCAGCAGAAAGCTCGGTACCGTACTGGAATTGCTGCAGTGGAAGGCAGAGAATGTTGTGCCTGACAAAGGATTTGAGAAGCTACTGAAAATATTGAAGAAGAAGCTTCCAAAGGATAACGAATTGCCTGACAGTACGTACGCAACAAAGAAGGTCGTATGCCCTCTAGGATTGGAGGTGCAGAAGATACAAGCATGCCCTAATGACTGCATCCTCTACCGCAGTGCGTACGAGGATTTGAACGCATGCCCGGTATGCGGTGCATTGCGGTATAAGATCAGACGAGATGACCCTGGTGATGTTGACGGTGAGCCCCCCAGGAAGAGGGTTCCTGCCAAGGTGATCTGGTATGCTCCTATAATACCACGGTTGAAACCTCTGTTCAGAAACGGAGAGCATGCCAAGTTGATGCGATGGCACAGAGAGGACTGTAAGAAAGACGGGAAGTTGAGAGCACCCGCTGACGGGTCGCAGTGGAGAAAAATCGAGAGAAAGTACCGTGCTGAGTTTGCAGGTGACCCAAGGAACGCATGGTTTGGTTTAAGCGCAGATGGCATTAATCCTTTCAGGGAGCAGAGCAGCAATCACAGCACCTGGCCCGTGACTCTATGTATGTATAACATTCCTCCTTGGATGTGCATGAAGCGGAAGTTCATTATGATGCCAGTTCTCATCCAAGGGCCTAAGCAACCCGGCAACAACATTGATGTGTACGTAAGGCCATTAGTTGAAGAAATTTTACAGCTTTGGAATGGAAACGGTGTACTGTGTGGGATGAGCACAAACAGGAGGAATTTAACCTACACGCGTTGCATTTTGTAACCATCAACGATTGGCCCGCTCTCAGTAACTTTTCAGGACAGACAAACAAGGGATACCACGCATGCACGCACTGTTTAGCTGACACCGAAAGTATATACCTGGACAAATGCAGGAAGAATGTGTACTTGGGCCATCGTCGATTTCTTCCGACCAACCATCAATTTCGAAAGAAAGAAAAGCATTTGAAAGGCGAGGCAGATCACCGGAAGAAGCCCGCCATGCGTACCGATGATCACATACTTGCTATGGTCAATGATTTACACGTAATATTTGGAAAGGGTCCCGACGGACTATCTATTCCGAATGACGCCGGGGGACGCGCACCCATGTGGAAGAAGAAATCTATATTTTGGGACCTACCCTACTGGAAAGACCTAGAGGTCCGCTCTTCAATCGACGTGATGCACGTGACGAAGAACCTTTGCGTGAACCTGCTAGGCTTCTTGGGCGTGTATGGGAAGACAAAAGATACACCTGAGGCACGGGAGGACCTGCAACGTTTGCACGAAAAAGACGGCATGCCTCCGAAGCAGTATGAAGGTCCTGCCAGCTAAGCTCTTACGAAAGAAGAGAAAGAAATCTTCTTTGAATGCCTGCTTAGTATGAAGGTCCCGACTGGCTTCTCGTCGAATATAAAGGGAATAATAAATATGCCAGAGAAAAAGTTCCAGAACCTAAAGTCTCATGACTGCCACGTGCTTATGACGCAACTGCTTCCGGTTGCATTGAGGGTGCTTCTACCGGAAAACGTCCGATTAGCCATTGTGAAGCTATGTGCATTCCTCAATGCAATCTCTCAGAAGGTGATCGATCCAGAAATCATACCAAGGCTAAGGAGTGATGTGGCGCAATGTCTTGTCAGTTTCGAGCTGGTGTTCCCACCATCCTTCTTCAGTATCATGACGCACGTCCTAGTTCATCTAGTCGACGAGATTGTCATTCTGGGGCCCGTATTTCTACACAATATGTTCCCCTTTGAGAGGTTCATGGGAGTCCTAAAGAAATATGTCCATAACCGCGCTAGGCCAGAAGGAAGCATCTCCATGGGCCATCAAACAGAGGATGTCATTGGGTTTTGTGTTGACTTCATTCCTGGCCTTAAGAAGATAGGTCTCCCTAAATCGCGGTATGAGGGGAGACTGACTGGAAAAGGCACGCTAGGAGCGGACTCAATAATATGCAGGGACGGGCATTCTTGGTCTCAAGCACACTACACAGTTCTACGGAACTCTACCTTGGTGACCCCGTATGTCGATGAACACAAGAACAGTCTGCACTCCAAACACCCGGAGCAGTGCGACGACTGGATTACATGTGAACACATCAGGACTTTCAGCAGTTGGTTGGAAACACGTCTCAGAGGTGACACCAGTACTGTTTGTGATGAGTTGTACTAGTTGTCCAGGGGACCATCTTTGACTGTATTGACTTACAAAGGATACGAGATAAATGGGAATACATTTTACACGATCGCCCAAGATCAAAAGAGCACCAACCAAAACAGCGGTGTCTGCTTTGATGCAACAACCAAGAAGGGAAAGGACACATATTATGGTTACATGATGGACATATGGGAACTTGACTACGGACATGATTTTAAGGTCCCTTTGTTTAAGTGCAAATGGGTCAATCTGTCAGGAGGCGGGGTACAGGTAGACCCACAGTACGGAATGACAACAGTGGATCTGAACAATCTTGGGTACACTGACGAACCGTTCGTCCTAGCCAATGATGTGGCACAGGTTATCTATGTGAAGGACATGTCTACCAGACCGAGAAAAAGAAAAGATAAGGAAGCGAATACATCATACGATGAGCCAAAGCGCCACATAGTTCTTTCAGGAAAAAGGGACATTGTGGGACTGGAGGGCAAGACAGACATGTCTGAAGATTATGAAAAGTTTCATGAAATTCCTCCCTTCAAAGTCAAGGCTGACCCAAGCATCCTGATAAACGATGAAGATTATCCATGGTTACGGCGCAATAAGCAAATGACACAAGCGAAGAAAAAGTGAAGACTTTCTTCCGCAATTATTATGATGATACCATGCCAACTTTGTAACAGACGAGTATGATACCATTGTCCGTTTTGTACACGAAGCGCATCTAGTTTTTGCCGTAACCCTCTCAACTTTCTTGCACATGCTATGTGGATGAAATGATGATACCATGCCAACTTTCAACCTTTTCAGAGTTCATTTGAAATGCTTTTCAATTTTAGGGTCTTATAGCTCAAAATAATTAGTAAATGCATGAAAAATGGTGCATGAAAAATAACAAATAAAATAAATAAGTAATTAGAAACAAAGTAATATAAACTTTATTAAAATATATAAGTAGAAACAAAATAAAATAAACTTTAATAAAAAAAATTGTGTCTAAACTTCAACACTTGAATGGATTGCATTTTCTTCTCAGTTAGGATGTTTTGATTTTTTTCCTATAATTTACATATATGCCACACCAGTAGAATACGATGAATTCGTCGAGGATTAAGCGAATCATATTCGTCGGCTCGCTTGCATTTTCGTGCGAGGTGCACCAGTCACACCACCCAAGATTAAGGGTCATGTCACCTACCACATGGCTAGGTTGACTGACCGAGAAGGTTGTGGCTCATCGGTAGAGCTCTTAATTCAAGACTACAATCTATACTTGATTGCATTTCGCACAATAACCAATGTTGATGATAAGGACGGTGGGGCTGAATTGTGTTAAAGATGCAGAGCTGCCGAAGTTCATGAAGGGTGATTTTATCAACTACACTATGAGCTATGAGGAAAGCTCGTGAGTACCCATTAATTTTCATAATCAAAAACGTGGTTGTTGTATATGTTGATGTGCCTAATCAAATGTCTTTAAGATCAATGATCAAATTGAGATATGGTGTGCTTGCTAAAATACACTCCACACTTTTGGGTTTCAACACCAGTAACCGAGGGCAGCAAGACGATGATAAACAATTGGCCTTATATAGTGCGCCATAGATGGTGTGCGAGATAGTTAGACTTGAAAATGCTCAAATTTAATTAGTTGACTATATAGAACAAATGATAAGGAATATTCACAAAAATCTCTTGGTCAACCAATGGGGGTACATATGCAGAATTCCTTTCAGCTATGATCTTCTCAAATAGAACGAGATTATACAGAAAGTCACACTCAAATATAATCTAGCCTTTACCCTAAGGTATCTAAGGATTGTGAAATGTGATTGTTTGTAGGCCCTCAAGGATATCTTCGAGTGTTGTTTTATGATGACGAATATGTAGAAGGTCTCGTAGAAAATTGAGACAAATCCACCCACCGAAAGAATAAAAAAATTGATGAATCAAATAACCCCACGTTTTTGCTGCAGCAGAAACCCACCAGGCTAGCCTTATCAATTTGGAACACTCTGCAGGTTGCTTAGGCTGAAACTTTTAAATATTCGTATATTAGCAAATAAATGCTTAAATAAGGCTCTAGCTTTGGCAGAGTTGTGTTCTCTTATATTGAATATCAGAATGCGTTTATGCGTTTTTCTAATCTGAAGGTAGATGATGAGGCAAGGATCTAGTTTAATGGGAGGCTTATTGGTGGCAAGGTGGTGGAAGCGGCATTTTCTCATACTCAAGGTAGAGATATGAAGACATGCTTTATGTGAGAGGCTTTTTAACTTGACTTTCAGTAATTATGACATTGCTGCCAAAGTTCCAGAAATGTGTTTCGGTATGATCCAAGTAGCCTATGTTAATCAAGTAGCAAAAAAAATAGTTTTATACCAAACTTTTATACTTATTTATTTTTATTTTCAATCATACTACAATGTTAAGGAGTATGGTTTTATCATTTAGTTGGTAAAGT
The DNA here is from genome assembly GCF_018294505.1 of Triticum aestivum. Lineage (NCBI taxonomy): Eukaryota > Viridiplantae > Streptophyta > Magnoliopsida > Poales > Poaceae > Triticum > Triticum aestivum. Next base: position 582,253,087 of record NC_057814.1, on the reverse strand, counting down.
CAACCACATAAGGTATAGTTAACCAATTTATATTGGTTATGAGTTGCAGTGAAAGTCACCGATCATTCGTTTACACTAGTAGAAAACAGGGCTTTCGTTCGGGCATGGCAAGCCCATTAGTCCCGGTTCAGTCACGAACCGGGACCCATGGGGGCATTCGTCCCGGTTCGTGAGCCCGGGGGGCCGGCCGGGGCCTCGTGGGCATTGGTCCCGGTTCGTATGGAACCATTTGTCCCGGTTCGAGGCACGAACCGGGACTAATGGGCCTCGCTCCTGGCCCACAACCATTGGTCCCGGTTCTTGGCATGAACCGGGACAGAAGGCCCGGATTTAGTACCGGTTCTAGCCACGAACCGGGACAAATGAGCTGCCTATATATACCCCATCGCTGCAGCAGAGCACTCCACAGTGCTCTATTTTTTCTGGCCGTCGAGGGGAGGGCATTTGGGTGCTCTAGCTCACCTCCTATGCACATGAGGTGTTCGATGAAATGTCAGAGCCACACTAGTTAATCTCTCTCCTCTCGAAACTCGACCTCCGAGCTCCATTTTCCCCGAGATTTGTCTAGGTTTAGCGGTCCGTCACGTCCCGTCTCCGTCTTCACCGCCGTCGATCGCCCGCGCCGATTTCGTCGCCAGCACCACCATGGTGAGCCTCTTGTTCTTATCTTCTTTCTGAAAGAAAAAAAATCTTACTTCAGATAGATACTTGTCTAATTTTGTTACTTTTATTATTCCTTCTTATTACATAGTGCGATGGTTTTGGTATCCGCCCCCGTCGGCCCTCGTCCTGTCTATGATTCGGATGTGGTATATATTATCTTTTTATAACTATTTGGTTCATTTATTGTTTATGACAATTATGCCGACCAACGTGACATAGATTTTATTTATCTAGGAGGTGGTTGAACCGGAAATTCCAACCGACCCTATTGTCGAGAGGTTAAATTTAGTTGAAGAAGAAAACAATTACTTGAAGGAAAAAAATAAAAAAATGAGGAGGAGAAGATGATATTGGAGTTGCATGTTGCGGATGTCGTCGATGATCACAAGATCTAGATGGATGCAATGCGCTTGAAGATTAGAAAGATTAGAAAATATGCCATTCATACCGAGGCTTGGTATCATTATGTCGTTGGATCAATTGTTACCTTGGTTGCGATTATGATCGCATTTGTTTTCGCATTGAAATGTTTTACATAGTTTCAATGTATGGTTTAATTAATTAGATGCTCTGGAGAGCTATATGTTGTTAGATGAGAACTATGTATGTACTTTGGTTTTAATGTGATGATGAACTTCTATTAATTTGGTCACTTAATTATCTATTCATGATGTTCTGTAATGGTTTTTGACACACTTAATTATATATAATGCACGCAGATGAACCGGCAATGGATGTACGGTGACAGACACACCTCCGAGTACATTAAGGGCGTGCATGATTTTCTCGAAGTGGCTGAGGCAAACAAGCAGAATGGTTTTATGTGTTGTCCATGCCCTACATGTGGGAATATGAAGTCTTACTCTGACCGAAAAATCCTTCACACCCACCTGCTTTACAAGGGTTTCATGCCACACTATAATGTTTGGACGAGGCACGGAGAAATAGGGGTTATGATGGAAGACGGCGAAGAAGAACATGACGACGACAACTATGTGCCCCCTGATGCTGCAACGGGGGAAGCTGCTGAAGATCAAGAGGAACCAGACGATGTGCCCAATGATGCTGCAACGGGGGAAGCTGCTGAAGATCAAGAGGAACCAGTGCCCGATGATGATGATCTCCGCCGGGTCATTGTCGATGCAAGGACGCAATGCGAAAGTCAAAAGGAGAAGCTGAAGTTCGATCGCATGTTAGAGGATCACAAAAAAGGGTTGTACCCCAATTGCGAAGATGGCAACACAAAGCTCGGTACCGTACTGGAATTGCTGCAGTGGAAGGCAGAGAATGCTGTGCCTGACAAAGGATTTGAGAAGCTACTGAAAATATTGAAGAAGAAGCTTCCAAAGGATAACAAATTGCGCGACAGTACATACGCAACAAAGAAGGTCGTATGCCCTCTAGGATTGGAGGTGCAGAAGATACATGCATGCCCTAATGACTGCATCCTCTACCGCGGTGCGTACAAGGATCTGAACGCATGCCCGGTATGCGGTGCATTGCGGTATAAGATCAGACGAGATGACCCTGGTGATGTTGACGGCGAGCCCCCCAGGAAGAGGGTTCCTGCGAAGGTGATGTGGTATGCTCCTATAATACCACGGTTGAAACGTCTGTTCAGAAACGAAGAGCATGCCAAGTTGATGCGATGGTACAGTGAGGACCGTAAGAAAGACGGGAAGTTGAGAGCACCCGCTGACGGGTCGCAGTGGAGAAAAATCGAGAGAAAGTACTGGGCTGAGTTTGCAGCTAACCCAAGGAACGTATGGTTTGGTTTAAGCGCGGATGGCATTAATCCTTTCGGGGAGCAGAGCAGCAATCACAGCACCTGGCCCGTGACTATGTATGTATAACCTTCCTCCTTGGATGTGCATGAAGCGGAAGTTCATTATGATGCCAGTTCTCATCCAAGGCCCTAAGCAACCCGGCAACGACATTGATGTGTACCTAAGGCCATTAGTTGAAGAACTTTTACGGTTGTGGAATGGAAATGGTGTACGTACGTGGGATGAGCACAAACAGGAGGAATTTAACCTGCACGCGTTGCTGTTTGTAACCATCAACGATTGGCCCGCTCTCAGTAACCTTTCAGGATAGACAAACAAGGGATACCACGCATGCACGCACTATTTAGATGACACTGAAAGTATATACCTGGACAAATGCAGGAAGAATGTGTACCTGGGCCATCGTCGATTTCTTCCGACCAACCATCAATGTCGAAAGAAAGGCAAGCATTTCAAAGGCGAGGCAGATCACCGGAAGAAGCCCGCCATGCGTACCGGTGATCACGTACTTGCTATGGTCAATGATTTACACGTAATCTTTGGAAAGGGTCCCGGCGGACTAGCTGTTCCGAATGACGCTGAGGGACACGCACCCATGTGGAAGAAGAAATCTATATTTTGGGACCTACCCTACTGGAAAGACCTAGAGGTCCGCTCTTCAATCGACGTGATGCACGTGACGAAGAACCTTTGCGTGAACCTGCTAGGCTTCTTGGGCGTGTATGGGAAGACAAAAGATACACCTGAGGCACGGGAGGACCTGCAACGTTTGCACGAAAAAGACGACATGCCTCCAAAGCAGTATGAAGGTCCTGCCAGCTACGCTCTTACCAAAGAAGAGAAGGAAATCTTCTTTGAATGCCTGCTCAGTATGAAGGTCCCGTCTGGCTTCTCGTCGAATATAAAGGGAATAATAAATATGCCAGAGAAAAAGTTCCAGAACCTAAAGTCTCATGACTGCCACGTGATTATGACGCAACTGCTTCCGGTTGCATTGAGGGGGCTTCTACCAAAAACGTTCGATTAGCCATTGTGAAGCTATGTGCATTCTGATACGTCTCCAACGTATCTATAATTTTTTATTGTTCCATGCTATTATATATTCTATTTTGGATGTTTAATGGGCTTTATTATACACTTATAAATTATTTTTGGGACTAACCTATTAACCCAAGGCCCAGTGCAAATTGCTGTTTTTTTGCCTATTTGAGTGTTTCGAAGGAAAAGGATATCAAACAGAGTCCAAACGGAATGAAACCTTCGGGAACATGATTTTCGGAACAAACATGATCCAGAGGACTTGGAGTGGACGTCAAGCAATCAACGAGGAGGCCACGACGCAGGAGGGCGCGCCTACCCCCTGGGCGCGCCCTCCACCCTCGTGGGCCCCTCGTAGCTCCACCGACCTACTTCTTCCTCCTATATATACCTACGTACAATGGAAACATCATATACGGAGCCAAAACCCTATTTCCATCGCCGCAATCTTCTGTACCCGTGAGATCCCATCTTGGGGCCATATCCGGCGCTCCGCCGGAGGGGGCATTGATCACGGAGGGCTTCTACATCAACACCATAGCCTCTCCGATGATGTGTGAGTAGTTTACCTCAGACCTTCGGGTCCATAGTTATTAGCTAGATGGCTTCTTCTCTCTCTTTGGATCTCAATACAAAGTTCTCCTCGATTCTCTTGGAGATCTATTCGATGTAATCTTCTTTTGCGGTGTGTTTGTCGAGATCCGATGAATTGCGGGTTTATGATCAAGATTATCTATGAACAATATTTGAATCTTGATAACCGACAAGTATAGGGGATCGCAATAGTTTTCGACGGTAGAGTATTCAACCCAAATTTATTGATTCGACACAAGGGGAGCCAAAGAATATTCTCAAGTATTAGCAGTTGAGTTGTCAATTCAACCACACCTGGATAACTTAATATCTGCAGCAAAGTATTTAGTAGCAAAGTAATATGGAAGTAACGGTAGCAGAAGTAATATTTTTGGGTTTTGTAGTGATTGTAACAATAGCAATGGAAAAGTAAATAAGCGGAGAACAATATATGAAAAGCTCGTAGGCATTGGATCGGTGATGGAGAATTATGCCGGATGCGGTTCATCATGTAACAGTCATAACATAGGGTGACACAGAACTAGCTCCAATTCATCAATATAATGTAGGCATGTATTCCGAATATAGTCATACGTGCTTATGGAAAAGAACTTGCATGACATCTTTTGTCCTACCCTCATGTGGCAGCGGGGTCCTAATGGAAACTAAGGGATATTAAGGCCTCCTTTTAATAGAGTACCGGACCAAAGCATTAACACATAGTGAATACATGAACTCCTCAAACTATGGTCATCACCGGGAGTGGTCCCGATTATTGTCACTTCGGGGTTGCCGGATCATAACACATAGTAGGTGACTATATACTTGCAAGATAGGATCAAGAACTCACATATATTCATGAAAACATAATAGGTCCAGATCTGAAATCATGGCACTCGGGCCCTAGTGACAAGCATTAAGCATAGCAAAGCCATAGCAATATCAATCTCAGAACATAGTGGATACTAGGGATCAAACCCTAACAGAACTAACTCGATTACATGATAAATCTCATCCAACCCATCACCATCCAGCAAGCCTACGATGGAATTACTCACGCACGGCGGTGAGCATCATGAAATTGGTGATCGAGGATGGTTGATGATGACGACGGCGACGGATTCCCCTCTCCGGAGCCCCGAACGGACTCCAGATCAGCCATCCCGAGAGGTTTTAGGGCTTGGTGGCGGCTCCGTATCGTAAAACACGATGAATCTCTCTCTCTGAGTTTTTTCTCCCCGAACACGAATATATGGAGTTGGAGTTGAGGTCGGTGGAGTGACAGGGGGCCCACGAGGCAGGGGGGCGCGCACCCCACCCTCGTGGACAGGTGGAGGCCCCCCTGACGTGGATTCTTCTTCCAGTATTTTTGATACTTTCCAAAAATAAGTTCCGTGTAGTTTCAGGTCATTCCGAGAACTTTTGTTTCTGCACATAAATAACACCATGGCAATTCTGCTGAAAACAGCGTCAGTCCGGGTTAGTTCCATTCAAATCATGCAAGTTAGAGTCCAAAACAAGGGAAAAGTGTTTGGAAAAGTAGATACGACGGAGACGTATCAACTCCCCGAGCTTAAACCTTTGCTTGTCCTCAAGCAATTCAATTGATAAACTGAAAGTGATAAAGAAAAACTTTTACAAACTCGGTTTCCTCTTGTTGTTGTAAATATGTAAAGCCAGCATTCAAGTTTTCAGCAAAGATTATGGCTAACCACATTCACAATAACTCTTAGGTCTCATGTTTACTCATATTAATGGCATAATCAACTAGCGAGCAATAATAATAAATCTCGGATGACAACACTTTCTCAAAACAATCATAATATGATATAACAGGATGGTATCTCGCGAGCCCTTTCTGAGACCGCAAAACATAAAAGCAGAGCACCTTTAAAGATCAAGGACTGACTAGACATTGTAATTCATGGCAAAAGAGATCCAATCATAGTCATACCCAATATAAATTAATAGTAATGAATGCAAATGACAGCAGTGCTCTCCAGCTGGTGCTTTTTAATAAGAGGGTGATGACTCAACATAAAAGTAAATAGATAGGCCCTTCGCAGAGGGAAGCAGGGATTTGTAGAGGTGCCAAAGCTCAATTTTAAAGCAGAGATAAATAATATTTTGAGCGGCATACTTTCATTGTCAACATAACAACCAAGAGATGGCGATATCTTCCATGCTACACACATTATAGGCGGTTCCCAAACAGAATGGTAAAGTTTATACTCCCCCTCCACCAACAAGCATCAATCCATGGCTTGCTCGAAACAACGAGTGCCTCCAACTAACAACAGTCCCAGGGGGAGTTTTGTTTGCAATTATTTTGATTTGATTTGCATAAAGCATGGGACTGGGCATCCCGGTGACCAGCCATTTTCTCGTGAGTGAGGAGCGCAGTCCACTCCTCTTGAGAATAACCCGCCTAACATGGAAGATACGGACAGCCCTAGTTGATAAATGAGCTATTCGAGCATACAAAACAGAATTTCATTTGGAGGTTTAGAGTTTGGCACAAACAAATTTACTTGGAACGGCAGGTAGATACCGCATATTGGAAGGTATGGTGGACTCATATGGAATAACTTTGGGGTTTAAGAGATTGGATGCACAAGCAGTATTCCCGCTTAGTACAAGTGAAGGCTAGCAAAAGACTGGGAAGCGACCAACTAGAGAGCGACAACAGTCATGAACATGCATTAAAATTAATAAACATTGAGTACAAGCATGAGTAGGATATAATCCAGCATGAACATAAATATCGTGAAGGCTATGTTGATTTGTTTCAACTACATGCGTGAACATGTGCCAAGTCAAGTCACTTAAATCATTCAAAGGAGGATACCACCCCATCATACCACATCACAACCATTTTAATAGCATGTTGGCACGCAAGGTAAACCATTATAAACTCCTAGCTAATTAAGCATGGCATAAGCAACTATAATATCCAATTGTCATTGCAAACATGTTTATTCATAATAGGCCGAATCAGGAACGATGAACTAATCATATTTACAAAAACAAGAGAGGTCGAGTTCATACCAGCTTCTCTCATCTCAGTCAGTCCATCATATATCATCATAATTGCCTTTCACTTGCACGACCGAACGATGTGAATAATAATAATAGTGCACGTGCATTGGACTAAGCTGGAATCTGCAAGCATTCAATAAACAGGATAAGACAAGGCAATATGGGCTCTTGGGTAATTCAACAATAATGCATATAAGAGCCGCTTCAACATTTTAATTATGGTCTTCTCCTATCGACCCCCAAAGAAATAAAACTATATACACGGGAAAGCTCCCAACAAGCAAAAGAAGAACAGAAAATCTTTTTGGGTTTTCTTTTTAATTATTACTACAGCAAGAAAAGTGAACTAACTAAAAGCTACAACTAATTTTTTTGTTTTTCTTAAGGTTTAACAAACACACAAGAAGAAAGCAAGAAAAAGAAAATAAACTAGCATGGATATTAAAATGAAAAAGTATGAGCACCGACATCTAGCAATGAGTGTGTGAACATGAATGTAATGTCGGTGAGAAATACGTACTCCCCCAAGCTTAGGCTTTTGGCCTAAGTTGGTTTATTGCCACGGATGGCCTGGCGGATATCCAAAGTTGTAGTTGGGGTTGTACTGGGATGCAGCAGCCATTGCATCGTGTGCTGCAGCTTGGAGGCGAGCTATCTCAGCCCTCCTCTTATACTCCTCCGCCTCCTCTCTGGTTATGTAATGTCTCCCTTTTTCCTGAAAGTCAAAAGAAAGCGGGAGCAGGGAGGACAATATTGACAGCGTGACGCCTGTCAAAGATTAGTTGGTACTGGAGATGCGGTTCATTCCTCTCAACAAACTGAGGGTGAACCATAGCATTAAAGTCTAGATAAGTAGGAGGCAATTCAATATCATCATCACGTATGGTTACACCAAGAAAATCAGCTAAGCGGGTTGCATAAATTCCACCAAAGAAATCTCCATTAAATCTATTATGATGCAACCTACGTGCAACAATGGCTCCCAAATTATAAGATTTATCTCCTAACACAGCACTCCTGAGAACACTGAGGTCAGGGACACACAATGACATGCTTCATCTTTACCATTTATGCACCTACCTATGAAGAGAGCAAAATAATGTATAGCAGGAAAATGAATGCTCCCTATGGTAGCTTGGGCTATATCTCTAGATTCCCCCACAGTTATACTAGCAAGAAAATCTCTAAATTCAGATTTGCGAGGTTCACTAGCACTACCCCATTGTGGAAGTTTGCAAGCAGTGGTAAAATCCTCTAAGCCCATAGTATAAGATTTTTCATAAAGATCAAACAGGACAGTTTGAGAATTGCGTGAAGATGAAAATTCAAACCTCCGCACAAAGGAACTAGTGAGATAGATACTGGCGGCACTTTTCTGCCTCGAAGCTCACAAGATCGGCGTTACGCAAATACGCGTTAAATTCTTCCTTGATTCCCGCTCGATCCATAAAGTCTTCTGAAGGCCATTCACAAGGCCGCACTGGAGCATTCCTTGGTGGCTCATCATCGGCATCGCGCATTGCGAGCCTGGGTCCTTGCTTCCTTGAAGGGCCACCTTGGTACAATTTCCTAAACATATTTCTTCCTCTGAAAAATTTCTGAAATTTTTAGTAACTTCAAATAAAAGTGAACCAAGCTCAACAAAATTGATAGCAACTACTCCTACAAGTGCCTAGAGACTATATCAAGCATTAGAACTACTTGGAACCATATAAATTTGACATGCAAGCTCAAGAACATGGTCACCTAGGCTGCACAAATTTGCAATGAATAAAGCACTAGAACAAAAACTAATTGGACCAATGGAGGAGTCACATACCAAGGAACAATCCCCCAAAGCAGTTTCGTGAGAGGTGCTTTGAGCAAGGAGATCGAAAATCGCAGCAAAATGAGCTAGAACTCGTGCTTGAGCTGGATGGTGATTTTTTGGGAGGAAGAAGAAGTGTGTGGGTGCAGGAATAAGTGGAGGGGAGCCACCATGGGCCCACGAGGCAGGGGGCGCGCCCTGGACCCTCATGGCCAGGTGCTTGCTCCGCCTGCTGTGTTCTCAGTGCCATATATTCTCAAATATTCCAGAAAAAATCATATTTCAATTTCGGGGCATTTGGAGAACTTTTATTTTCGGGGTATTTTTATATTGCACGGATAATTAAGAAAACTGACGGGAAAATACTATTTTTGCTTTATTTCAACTAAATAACAGAAAGTAGAGAGAAGGTACATAAGGTTGTGCTTTCTAACTTCATCCATCTCATGCTCATCAAAGGGAATCCACTAACACTCATTCCGACTAACATGGAACCGGAGAAATTTCGAATAACACTATGTTACCTCAACGAGGATATGAACATCCCCAATAATAAGAATATCATATTTCTTCTTGACAGTAGGAAGAGGAAATTCAAAACCTCCAAAAATAATCGATGGAATTTTCCAATAGAATTGATACTATGAACTTGAGGTTGTTTCCTCGGAAAGTGTACCATATGCTCATTACCATTAACGTGAAAGGTGACATTGCCTTTGTTGCAATCAATAACAGCCCCTGCAGTATTCAAAAAGGGTCTTCCAAGAATAATAGACATACTATCGTCCTCGGGAATATCAAGAATAACAAAGTCCGTTAAAATAGTAACATTTGCAAACACAACAGGCACATCCTCACAAATACCGACAGGTATAGCAGTTGATTTATCAGCCATTTGCAAAGATATTTCAGTAGGTGTCAACTTATTCAAATCAAGTCTACGATATAAAGAGAGAGGCATAACACTAACACCGGCTCCAAGATCACATAAAGCAGTTTTAACATAGTTTCTTTTAATGGAGCATGGTATAGTTGGTACTCCTGGATCTCCTAGTTTCTTAGGTATTCCACCCTTAAAAGTGTAATTAGCAAGCATGGTGGAAATTTCAGCTTCCGGTATCTTTCTTTTATTAGTGACAATTTCTTTCATATACTTAGCATAAGGATTCATTTTGAGCATATCAGTTAATCGCATACGCAAGAAGATAGGTCTAATCATTTGTGCAAAGTGCTCAAAATCCTCGTCATCCTTTTTCTTGGATGGTTTGGGAGGAAAAGGCATGGGTTTCTGAACCCATGGTTCCCTTTCTTTACCATGCTTCCTAGCAACAATGTCTCTCTTATCATAACGTTGATTCTTTGATTGTGGGTTATCAAGATCAACAGCAGGTTCAATTTCTACATCATTATCATTGCTAGGTTGAGCATCATCATGAAAATTATCATTAACATTATCACTAGGTTCATGTTCATTACCAGATTGTGTTTCAGCATCAGAAATAGAAATATCATTGGGATTCTCAGGTGTGTCAGCAACAAGTTCACTAGAAGCATGCAAAGTCCTATCATTTTTCTTTTTCTTCTTTTTAGAAGGACTAGGTGCATCTATATTATTTCTCTGAGAATCTTGCTCAATTCTCTTAGGGTGGCCTTCAGGATACAAAGGTTCCTGAGCCATTTTACCAGTTCTAGTAGCCACTCTAACAGCATAATCTTTATTCTTATTATTTAATTCATTGAGCAAATCATTTTGAGCTTTAAGTACTTGTTCTACTTGAGTGGTAACCATAGAAGCATGTTTACTAATGAGTTTAAGTTCACCTTTAACTCTAGACATATAATCACCCAAGTATTCAAGCGTATCGGAATTATATTTCAATTGTCTACCAAAATAAGCATTAAAGTTTTCTTGTTTAACAATGAAATTGTCAAACTCATCTAAGCATTGTCTAGCAGACTTATAACGAGGGATATCACCTTCATCAAATCTATAGAGAGAATTTACCTTTACTACCTGTGCGGGTTATCAAGACCATGAGTTTCTTCGATAGGTAATGGATTAGGATCATATATTTCTTCAACGGGCGGTAAATTAAGACCATGTATTTCTTCAATAGGAGGTAAATTCTTAACATCTTCAGCTTTAATACCCTTTTCTTTCATAGATTTCTTTGCCTCTTGCATATCTTCAGGACTGAGAAATAGAACACCCCTCTTCTTTGGAGTTGGTTTAGGAATAGGCTCAGGAAGGCTCAGGAAGTGTCCAATTATTTTCATTTGTCAACATATTATTCAATAAAATTTCAGCTTCATCCGGTGTTCTTTCCCTAAAAAATAACCAGCACAACTATCCAGGTAATCTCTGGAAGCATCGGTTAGTCCATTATAAAAGATATCTAGTATTTCATTTTTCTTAAGAGGATGATCAGGCAAAGCATTAAGTAATTGGAGAAGCCTCCCCCAAGCTTGTGGGAGACTCTCTTCTTTAATTTTCACAAAATTATATATATATCCCTTAAAGCAGCTTGTTTCTTATGAGCAGGGAAATATTTAGCAGAGAAGTAATAAATCATATCCTAGGGACTACGCACACAACCAGGATCAAGAGAATTAAACCATATCTTAGCATCACCCTTTAATGGGAACGAAAATATTTTAAGGATATAAAAGTAGCGAGTTCTCTCGTCATTAGTGAACAGGGTGGCTATATCATTTAATTTAGTGAGATGTGCCACAACAGCTTCAGATTCATAACCATAAAAAGGATCAGATTCAACCAAAGCAATTATATCAGGATCAACAGAGAATTCATAATCCTTATCAGTAACACAGATAGGTGAAGTAGCAAAAGCAGGGTCGGGTTTCATTCTAGCATTAAGAGATTGCTGCTTCCATTTACCTAATAACTTCTTAAGATCATATCTATCATTGCAATCTAAAATAGCTCTAGCAGCTTCTTCATCCATAACATAACCCTCAGGAATAACAGGTAATTCATATTTATTAGGGGGAGAGTCTTCATCATCACTATCTTCAATATTATCAGTTTCAATAATTTCATTCTCTCTAGCCCTAGCAAGTTGTTCATCAAGAAATTCACCAAGTGGCACAGTAGTATCAAGCATAGAAGTGGTTTCATCATAAGTATCATGCATAGCAGAAGTGGCATCATCAATAACACGCGACATATCAGAATTAATAGCAGAAGCAGGTTTAGGTGTCGCAAGCTTACTCAAAACAGAAGGTGAATCAAGTGCGGAGCTAGATGGCAGTTCCTTAACTCCCCTCGTAGTTGGGGGATAAATTTGTTTTCTCGTCTTTCAAGTTCCTCATAGTGACCCGTAGATATAAATCCCAAGTGACTCAAAGAATAGAGCTATGCTCCCGGGCAACGGCACCAGAAAATAGTCTTGATAACCCACAAGTATAGGGGATCGCAACAGTTTTCGAGGGTAGAGTATTCAACCCAAATTTATTAATTCGACACAAGGGGAGCCAAAGAATATTCTCAAGTATTAGCAGTTGAGTTTTCAATTCAACCACACCTGGATAACTTAATATCTGCAGCAAAGTATTTAGTAGCAAAGTAATATGGAAGTAACGGTAGCAGAAGTAATATTTTTGGGTTTTGTAGTGATTGTAACAATAGCAATGGAAAAGTAAATAAGCGGAGAACAATATATGAAAAGCTCGTAGGCATTGGATCGGTGATGGAGTATTATGCCGGATGCGGTTCATCATGTAACAGTCATAACATAGGGTGACACAGAACTAGCTCCAATTCATCAATATAATGTAGGCATGTATTCCGAATATAGTCATACGTGCTTATGGAAAAGAACTTGCATGACATCTTTTGTCCTACCCTCACGTGGCAGCGGGGTCCTAATGGAAACTAAGGGATATTAAGGCCTCCTTTTAATAGAGTACCGGTCCAAAGCATTAACACATAGTGAATACATGAACTCCTCAAACTATGGTCATCACCGGGAGTGGTCCCGATTATTGTCACTTCGGGGTTGCCGGATCATAACACATAGTAGGTGACTATAGACTTGCAAGATAGGATCAAGAACTCACATATATTCATGAAAACATAATAGGTCCAGATCTAATATCATGGCACTCGGGCCCTAGTGACAAGCATTAAGCATAGCAAAGTCATGGCAACATCAATCTCAGAACATAGTGGATACTAGGGATCAAACCCTAACAGAACTAACTTGATTACATGATAAATCTCATCCAACCCATCACCGTCCAGCAAGCCTACGATGGAATTACTCACACACGGTGGTGAGCATAATGAAATTGGTGATCGAGGATGGTTGATGATGATGACGGCGACGGATTCCCCTCTCCGGAGCCCCGAACGGACTCCGGATCAGCCCTCCCGAGAGATTTTTGGGCTTGACGGCGGCTCCGTATCGTAAAACGCGATGAATCTTTCTCTCTGATTTTTTCTCCCCGAACATGAATATATGGAGTTGGAGTTGAGGTTGGTGGAGCAACAGGGGGCCCACGAGGCAGGGGGCGCGCCCAGTGGGGGCAGGCGCGCCCCCACCCTCGTGGACAGGTGGAGGCCCCCCTGACATGGATTCTTCTTCCAGTATTTTTAATATTTTCCAAAAATAAGTTCCGTGGAGTTTCAGGTCATTCCGAGAACTTTTGTTTCTGCACATAAATAACACCATGGCAATTCTGCTGAAAACAGCGTCAGTCCGCGTTAGTTCCATTCAAATCATGCAAGTTAGAGTCCAAAACAAGGGCAAAAGTGTGTGGAAAAGTAGATACGACGGAGACGTATCAAATCTCCTCTGAATTCTTTTATGTATGATTGGTTATCTTTGCAAGTCTCTTCGAATTATCAGTTTGGTTTGGCCTACTAGATTGATCTTTCTTGCAATGGGAGAAGTGCTTAGCTTTGGGTTCAATCTTGCGGTGCTCGATCCCAGTGACAGTAGGGGAAACGACACGTATTGTATTGTTGCCATCGAGGATAAAAAGATGGGGTTTATATCATATTGCATGAGTTTATCCCTCTACATCATGTCATCTTGCTTAAAGCGTTACTCTGTTCTTATGAACTTAATACTCTAGATGCATGCTGGATAGCGGTCGATGTGTGGAGTAAGAGTAGTAGATGCAGGCAGGAGCGGTCTACTTGTCACAGACGTGATGCCTATATACATGATCATACCTAGATATTCTCATAACTATGCTCAATTCTATCAATTGCTCGTCAGTAATTTTTCACCCACCGTAATACTTATGCTATCTTGAGAGAAGCCACTAGTGAAACCTATGGCCCCCGGGTCTATTCTCCATCATATTAATCTCCCGTCAACAAACTATTTATGTCGTTGTTTATTTTGGTTTCTTTACTTTTAGTCTTTATTATAAAAATACCAAAAATATTATCTTATCATCTCTATTAGATCTCACTTTTGCAAGTGGCCGTGAAGGGATTGACAACCCCTTTATCGCGTTGGTTGCAAGGTTCTTATTTGTTTGTGTAGGTGCGTGGGACTTGAGCGTGGTCTCCTACTGGATTGATACCTTGGTTCTCAAAAACTGAGGGAAATACTTACGCTACTTTACTGCATCACCCTTTCCTCTTCAAGGGAAAACCAACGCAGTGCTCAAGAGGTAGCAAGAAGGATTTCCGGCGCCGTTGCCGGGGAGTCTACGCACAAGTCAAGACATACCAAGTACCCATCACAAACTCTTATCCCTTGAATTACATTATTTGCCATTGGCCTCTCATTTTCCTCTCCCCCACTTCACCCTTGCCATTTATTCGCCCTCTCTTTCCGTCTGCCTCTTTTTCGCTTGATTTTTATTTGCTCGTGTGTTGGATTGCTTGCTTGTCATGATGGCTCAAGACAATACTAAATTGTGTGACTTTGCCAATACCAGCAACAATGATTTTCTTATCACTCCGATTGCTCCTCTTACCGAAGCTGAATCTTGTGAAATTAATGCTGCTTTGTTGAATCTTGTCATGAAAGATCAATTCGCCGGCCTTCCTAGTGAAGATGCCGCTACCCATCTAAATAGCTTTGTTCATTTGTGTGATATGCAAAATAATAAAGATGTGGACAATGATATTGTTAAGTTAAAGGTATTTCTGTTTTCGCTTAGAGATCGCGCTAAAACTTGGTTTTCATCTTTGCCTAAAAATGGTATTGATTCTTGGAATAAGTGCAAAGATGCTTTTATCTCTAAGTATTTTCCTCCTGCTAAGATCATCTCTCTTAGAAACGATATTATGAATTTAAAGCAACTTGATCATGAACATGTTGCACAAGCTTGGGAGAGGATGAAATTAATGATACGTAATTACCCTACTCATGGTTTGAATTTGTGGATGATTATACAAAAAATTTATGCCGGATTGAATTTTGCATCTAGAAACCTTTTAGATTCGGCCGCGGGGGGCACTTTTATGGAAATCACTTTAGGAGAAGCTACTAAACTCCTAGATAATATCATGGTTAATTATTCTCAATGGCACACTGAAAGATCTTTTAGTAAAGAAGCGCATGCGATAGAAGAAATTAATGTTTTGAGTGGAAAGATGGAAGAACTTATGAAATTGTTTGCTAATAAGAGTGTTTCTTCTGATCCTAATGATATGCCTTTGTCTACTTTGATTGAGAATAATAATAAATCTAGGGATGTGAATTTTGTTGGTAGGAATAATTTTGGTAACAACGCGTATAGAGGAAACTTTAATCCTAGGCCGTTCCCTAATAATTCCTCTAATAATTATGTAATTCCTACAACAACTCTTATGGAAATTTTAATAAGATGCCCTCCTATTTTGAGACTGGTGTTAAAGAATTTATGATTTCTCAAAAGAATTTCAATACTTTGCTTGAAGAAAAATTGCTTAAGGTTGACGAATTGGCTAGAAACGTGGATAGAATTTCTCTTGATGTTGATTCTTTAAAACTTAGATCTATTCCACCTAAGCATGATATCAATGAGTCTCTCAAAGCCATGAGAATTTCCATTGATGAGTGCAAAGAAAGAACCGCTAGGATGTGTGCTAAGAAAGATTGCTTTGTGAAGGCGTGTTCTTCTAGTTTTTATGAGAATACAGATGAAGATCTAAAAGTTATTGATGTGTCTCCTATTAAATCTTTGCTTTGCAATA
Organism: Triticum aestivum; assembly: GCF_018294505.1. NCBI lineage: Eukaryota > Viridiplantae > Streptophyta > Magnoliopsida > Poales > Poaceae > Triticum > Triticum aestivum. The sequence goes on along the minus strand of NC_057814.1, from coordinate 582,237,018 downwards.
TGAATTTTGATAATGATGGGACTGGAGATGAGTCAACTTTAGTTAGAAGGCGTCCCAATGATTCGGAGTTTTTAGATCTTGATGCAAAAATTGGTAAAAGTGGGATTGAAGAGGTCAAAACTTTAGATAGCAATGAACCCACTATTTTGGATTTCAAGGAATTCAATTATGATAATTGCACTTTGATAGATTATATTTCCTTGTTGCAATCCGTGCTAAATTCTCCTCATGCTTATAGTCAAAATAAAGCCTTTACTAAACATATCGTTGATGCTTTGATGCAATCTTACGAAGAAAAACTTGAGTTGGAAGTTTCTGTCCCTAGAAAACTTTATGATGAGTGGGAACCTACAATTAAAATTAAAATTAAATATCATGAATGCTATGCTTTGTGTGATTTGGGTGCTAGTGTTTCCACGATTCCAAAAACTTTGTGTGATTTGCTAGGTTTTCGTGATTTTGATGATTGTTCTTTAAACTTGCATCTTGCGGATTCCACTATCAAGAAACCTATGGGAAGAATTAATGATGTTCTTATTATTGGAAATAGGAACTATGTGCCCGTAGATTTTATTGTTCTTGATATAGATTGCAATCCTTCATGTCCTATTATTCTTGGTAGACCTTTCCTTAGAACGATTGGTGCAATTATTGATATGAAGGAAGGGAATATTAGATTCCAATTTCCGTTAAAGAAAGGCATGGAACACTTCCCTAGAAAGAAGATTAAATTACCTTATGAATCTATTATGATAGCCACTTATGGATTGCCTACCAAAGATGGCAACACTTAGATCTATCCTTGCTTTTATGCCTAGCTAGGGGCGTTAAACGATAGCGCTTGTTGGGAGGCAACCCAATTTTATTTTAATTTTTTTGCTTTTTGTTCCTGTTTAGCAATAAATAAATCATCTAGCCTCTGGTTAGATTTTTTTTATGTTTTAGTTAGTGTTTGTGCCAAGTTAAACCTATAGGATCTTCTTGGATGATAGTTATTTGATCTTGCTGAAAATTCCAGAAACTTTCTGTTCACGAAAACAATTGTTAAAAATCACCAGAACGTGATAAAATACTGATTCTAATTGCAGTAGATCAATAAACAAATTGTCTAGGCCGTCCTATTTTGGTAGATGTTTCTGAGTTCCAGAAGTTTGCGTTAGGTACAGATTACTATAGACTGTTCTGTTTTTGACAGAATCTGTTTTTCGTGTGTTGTTTGCTTATTTTGATGAATCTATGGCTCGTAAAAGAGTTTATAAACCATAGAGAAGTTGTAATACAGTAGGTTTAACACCAATATAAATAAATAATGAGTTCATTACAGTACCTTGAAGTGGTGTTTTGTTTTTTTCCGCTAACGGAGCTCACGAGATTTTCTGTTAAGTTTTGTGTTGTGAAGTTTTCAAGTTTTGGGTAAAGATTCGATGGATTATGGAACAAGGATTGGCAAGAGCCTAAGCTTGGGGATGCCCAAGGCACCCCAAGGTAAAATTCAAGGACAACCAAAAGCCTAAGCTTGGGTATGCCCCGGAAGGCATCCCCTCTTTCGTCTTCGTCTATCGGTAACTTTACTTGGGGCTATATTTTTATTCACCACATGATATGTGTTTTGCTTAGAGCGTCTTGTATGATTAGAGTCTTTGCTTTTTATTTTAGCACTATCATCCTTGCTGTACACACCTTTTGAGAGAGACACACATGATTCGGAATTTATTAGAATACTCTATGTGCTTCACTTATATCTTTTGAGCTAGAAAATTTTGCTCTAGTGCTTCACTTATATCTTCTAGAGCGCGGTGGTGGTTTTATTTTATAGAAATAATTGATCTCTCATGCTTCACTTATATTATTTTGAGAGTCCTTTAGAACAGCATGGTAATTTGCTTTGGTTGAAATTTTGGTCCTAGAAGTGATGAACATCCAAGATAGGTGTAATAAAAACTATCATATAGAGTGCATTGAATACTATGAGAAGTTTGATACTTGATAATTGTTTTGAGATATGAAGATGGTGATATTAGGGTCATGCTAGTTGAGTAGTTGTGAATTTGATAAATACTTGTTCTAAAGTTTGTGATTCCCGTAGCATGCACGTATGGTGAACCGTTATGTGATGAAGTCGGAGCATGATTTATTTATTGATTGTCTTCCTTATGAGTGGCGGTCGGGGATGAGCGATGGTCTTTTCCTACCAATCTATCCCCTAGGAGCATGCGCGTAGTACTTCGTTTTGATAACTAATAGATTTTTGCAATAAGTATGTGAGTTCTTTATGACTAATGTTGAGTCCATGGATTATACGCACTCTCACCCTTCCACCATTGCTAGCCTCTCTAGTATCGCGCAACTTTCGCCGGTACCATACACCCACCATTACCTTCCTCAAAACAGCCACCATACCTACCTATTATGGCATTTCCATAGCCATTCTGAGATATATTGCCATGCAACTTACCACCGTTCCGTTTATTATGACACGCTTCATCATTGTCATATTGCTTTGCATGATCATGTAGTTGACATCGTATTCGTGGCAAAGCCACCATTCATAATTCTTTCATACATGTCACTCTTGATTCATTGCATATCCCGGTACACCGCCGGAGGCATTCACATAGAGTCATATTTTGTTCTAAGTATTGAGTTGTAATTTTTGAGTTGTAAGTAAATAAAAGTGTGATGATCATCATTATTAGAGCATTGTCCCAAGTGAGGTAAGGATGATGGAGACTATGATTCCCCCACAAGTCGGGATGACACACCAGATGAAAAAAATGAAAAAAAAGAAAGAGGCCATAAAAAAGAGAAAAGGCCCAAATAAAAAAATGAGAGAAAAAGAGAGAAGGGACAATGTTACTATCCTTTTACCACACTTGTGCTTCAAAGTAGCACCATGATCTTCATGATAGAGAGTCTCCTATGTTGTCATTTTCATATACTAGTGGGAATTTTACGTTATAGAACTTGGCTTGTATATTCCAATGATGGGCTTCCTCAAAATGCCCTAGGTCTTCGTGAGCAAGCGAGTTGGATGCACACCCACTTAGTTTATTTTGTTGAGCTTTCATACACTTATAGCTCTAGTGCATCCGTTGCATGGCAATCCCTACTCACTCACATTGATATCTATTGATGGGCATCTCCATAGCCCGTTGATACGCCTAGTTGATGTGAGACTATCTTCTCCTTTTTTGTCTTCTCCACAACCACCATTCTATTCCACATATAGTGCTATGTCCATGGCTCACGCTCATGTATTGCGTGAAGATTGAAAAAATTGAGAACATTAAAAGTATGAAACAATTGCTTGGCTTGTCATCGGAGTTGTGCATGATTTAAATATTTTGTGTGATGAAGATAGAGCATAGCCAGACTATATGATTTTGTAGGGATAACTTTCTTTGGCCATGTTATTTTGAGAAGACATGATTGCTTTGTTAGTATGCTTGAAGTATTATTATTTTTATGTCAATATTAAACTTTTATCTTGAATCTTTTCGGATCTGAATATTCATACCACAATTAAGAGAATTACATTGAAAATTATGCTAAGAAGCATTCCACATCAAAAATTATGTTTTTATCATTTACCTACTCGAGGACGAGCAGGAATTAAGCTTGGGGATGCTTGATACGTCTCCAACGTATCTATAATTTTTGATTGTTCCATGCTATTATATATTCTGTTTCTGATGTTTAATGGGCTTTATTATACACTTTTATATTATTTTTGGGACTAACCTATTAACCCAAGGCCTAGTGCAAATTGCTGTTTTTTTTGCCTATTTCAGTGTTTCGAAGGAAAAGGATATCAAACGGTGTCCAAACGGAATGAAACCTTGGGGAACATGATTTTTGGAACAAACGTGATCCATAGGACTTGGAGTGGACGTCAAGCAATCAACGAGGAGGCCACGAGGCAGGGGGCGCACCTACCCCCTGGGCGCGCCCTCCACCCTCGTGGGCCCCTCGTAGCTCCACCGACCTACTTCTTCCTCCTATATATACCTACGTACCCTGGAAACATCATATACGGAGCCAAAACACTATTTCCACCGCCGCAACCTTCTGAACCCGTGAGATCCCATCTTGGGGCCTTTTCTGGCGCTCCATCGAAGGGGGCATCGATCACGGAGGGCTTCTACATCAACACCATAGCCTCTCCGATGATGTGTGAGTAGTTTACCTCAGACCTTCGGGTCCATAGTTATTAGCTACATGGCTTCTTCTCTCTCTTTGGATCTCAATACAAAGTTCTCCTCGATTCTCTTGGAGATCTATTCGATGTAATCTTCTTTTGCGGTGTGTTTGTCGAGATCCGATGAATTGTGGGTTTATGATCAATATTATCTATGAACAATATTTGAATCTCCTCTGAATTCTTTTATGTATGATTGGTTATCTTTGCAAGTCTCTTCGAATTATCAATTTGGTTTGGCCTACTAGATTGATCTTTCTTGCAATGGGAGAAGTGCTTAGCTTTGGGTTCAATCTTGCGGTGCTCGATCCCAGTGACAGTAGGGGAAACGACACGTATTGTATTGTTGCCATCGAGGATAAAAAGATGGGGTTTATATCATATTGCATGAGTGTATCCCTCTACATCATGCCATCTTGCTTAAACCGTTACTCTGTTCTTATGAACATAATACTCTAGATGCATGCTGGATAGCGGTCGATGTGTGGAGTAATAGTAGTAGATGCAGGCAGGAGTCAGTCTACTTGTCACGGACGTGATGCCTATATACATGACCATACCTAGATATTCTCATAACTATGCTCAATTCTATCAATTGCTTGTCAGTAATTTGTTCACCCACCGTAATACTTATGCTATCTTGAGAGAAGCCACTAGTGAAACCTATGGCCCCCGGGTCTATTCTCCATCATATTAATCTCCCGTCAACAAACTATTTATGTCGTTGTTTATTTTGCTTTCTTTACTTTTAGTCTTTATTATAAAAATACCAAAAATATTATCTTATCATCTCTATCAGATCTCACTTTTGCAAGTGGCCGTGAAGGGATTGACAACCCCTTTATCGCGTTGGTTGCAAGGTTCTTATTTGTTTGTGTAGGCGCGTGGGACTTGATCGTGGTCTCCTACTGGATTGATACCTTGGTTCTCAAAAACTGAGGGAAATACTTACGCTACTTTACTGCATCACCCTTTCCTCTTCAAGGGAAAACCAACGTAGTGCTCAAGAGGTAGCACATTCCTCAATGCAATCTATCAGAAGGTGATCGATCCAGAAATCATACCAAGGCTAAGGAGTGATGTGGCACAATGTCTTGTCAGTTTCGAGCTGGTGTTCCCACCATCCTTCTTCAATATCATGACGCATGTCCTAGTTCATCTAGTCGACGAGATTGTCGTTCTGGTCCCCATATTTCTACACAATATGCTCCCCTTTGAGAGGTTCATGGGAGTCCTAAAGAAATATGTCCGTAACCGCGCTAGGCCAGAAGGAAGCATCTCCCTGGGCCATCAAACAGAGGATGTCATTGGGTTTTGTGTTGACTTCATTCCTGGCCTTAAGAAGATTAGTCTCCCTCAATCACGGTATGAGGGGAGACTGACTGGAAAAGGCACCCTAGGAGGGGACTCAATAATATGCAGGGACGGGCATTCTTGGTCTGAAGCACACTACACAGTTCTACAGAACTTTACCTTGGTGACCCCGTATGTCGATGAACACAAGAACAGTCTACGCTCCAAACACCCGGAGCAGTGTGACGACTGGATTACATGTGAACAAATTAGGACTTTCGGCAGTTGGTTGGAAACATGTCCCAGAGGTGACAACACTATTTGTGATGAGCTGTACTCGTTGTCCAGGGGGCCATCTTCGCTGTATTGACTTACAAAGGATACGAGATAAATGGGAATACATTTTACACGATTGCCCAAGATCAAAAGAGCACCAACCAAAACTGCGGTGTCCGCTTTGATGCATCAACCAAGAGGGGAAAGGACACATATTATGGTTACATAGTGGACATATGGGGACTTGACTACGCACATGATTTTAAGGTCCCTTTGTTTAAGTGCAAATGGGTCAATCTATCAGGAGGCGGGGTACAGGTAGGCCCACAGTACGGAATGACAATAGTGGATCTAAACAATCTTGGGTACACAGACGAACCATTCGTCCTAGCCAATGATGTGGCGCAGGTTTTGTATGTGAAGGACATGTCTACCAAACCGAGAAAAAGAAAAGATAAGGAAGCGAACACATCATACGATGAGCAAAAGCGCCACATAGTTCTTTCAGGAAAAAGAGACATCGTGGGAGTGGAGGACAAGACAGACATGTCCGAAGATTATGAAAAGTTTCATGAAATTCCTCCCTTCAAAGTCAAGGCTGACCCAAGCACCCAGTTAAACGATGAAGATTATCCATGGTTACGGCGCAATAAGCAAAGGACAGAGCAAAGAAAAAGTGAAGACTTTCTCTCCACGACTATTATGATGATGCCTTTGATCTAGAATATGAGTTCCATATGAAACCCTGATACTTCAAAAGAAATTGTCTGTTTTGTACACGAAGTGCCTCCAATTTTTGACGTAACCCTCTCAACTTTTTAGCACATGCTATGTGGGTGAAGTGCTTTTCAATTTCAGGGTCATTTAGCTCAAAAAAATCGGTATATACATGAAAAATAACAAATGAAGTCAGAAAGGGTTGAAAATTGATGACGTGGCTTTGAATGGTGCATTTTGAACACACAAAAAGTCTGGAGTTCAAATAAGTTCAAAAAAAATGAAATCCTTTGTAACAGATGAGCTTTCGTTCGAAACCCTGATACTTCGAAAGAGATTGTCCATTTTGTACACGAAGTGCATCCAGTTTTTGCCGTAACCCTTTCAACTTTTTAGCACATGCTATGTGGGTGAAATGATGATACCATGCCAATCTTCAACCTCTTCAGAGTTCATCTGAAGTGCTTTTCAATTTTAGGGGCATTTAGCTCAAAGAATGAACTAATATTAAAAAGAATGATCTGGAAAACTTTAATGAAACTATAATAGCAAAATTAATAAACTAAAAGAATGAACTAGAAAACTTTAATGAAACTCTAATAGAAAAAAGAATGAACTAGAAAACTTTATTGAAACTCTAATAGCAAAAGGAATCAATTAAAAAGCTTTTATAAACCTCTAGTATTATTGGAACTAAAATTATACAAAATTTATGCAACTAAAATTATCAAAGTATTTTCTGATCAAAACATTATAAGCAAAAAGAATTTTCATAAAGAACTTTTTTTGTTAGAAACTTTAATAGCAAAAAGAATTATCATAAAGATTTTTTTAGAAACTAAAATAACAAAAACTGTTTTTGAATATAATGGTAAAACACAGTAATATTAAATAGCAGGAAAAAGAATCACTCCAAAATCTATTTTTGTAGTAAAGTTAATCACAAAGTAGTGATTCACACAAATTTCAAATAATTCAAATTTAAACTATTCAAATTTGAAAACTAATGGCACTAACAGAAAGTTTATATTTTTTTCTGACCTAAAAGCAAAAAAGAATTTAAAAAATAAAGCAAAAACAGAAGAAAATAAATAATGCAAAAAACAAAACAAAAAAACTGGAAAAAATGCCACCTACTGCGCCACGACGACCTGAATACGAATAGAAACCCACCATGGGCCAGGATTCAGGCCCGCAGAAGGCCCAGTAGGCCCATAGGCAGATACAGTGTGTTTAGGCCCGTAAGCCTGCATTTGGGAGGAGCTCGAGAGGGCAGCGGGAGTGGGGCTTATAAACCACTCCGAGCCCCTCTCAACTAGCGAGGTGGGACTAAAGTTTTGGCCGCGGCAGCAGCACACCCCATTCGTCTCGGTTGGGCCACCAACCGGGACCAATACCCACCTTTGGTCCAGGTACGTGGCACCAACCGGGAATGACCCCCTTTAGTCCCAGTTGGTGCCACCAATCGGGACCAAAAGGGCGGGAAAAGGAGACCTTTGGTCCCGGTTGGTGGCACGAACCGGGACCAAAGGGTAGCATTGGTCCCGGTTGGTGCCACGAACCGGGACAATTGGTTTGGGTATACAAGCCCACACTTAGAAACTTTGGCAGTTTCATCGCCAATTGCCCCCCGACGACGCCGAGCTCATCGGCGCTGCCAGGCTGACCTAGCTCGCCGCCGCGCCCATCGCCCTGCCATGAGCTCGCCGTCGACGTGCCGCCACCGCGCCCGGGCCAGTGCTCGCCGTCGACGCCCTCGCCCCTTGCCTTCCCCAAGCTCGTCGTGTCCGCGCCGCCGCCGCG
>NC_057814.1:582227511-582228256 GCF_018294505.1 Triticum aestivum | reverse complement strand
GTCGTCGCTGCGTCGTCCCGCGCCCTGCCCCGAGCTCGCCATCGACGCGCCGCCCCGCGCCTGTGCCCTGTCCCGACGGCGTGCGCTGGCCCTCCCCGTTCGGTCCGGTGGCCGGCCCCCTTTTCCTCTCTGTTTTGTTCATACAAGTTTTTTTGTTCATATTATACTTTTTTTTGTTCATAGATGATGATATATATGATGTTTTTTTGTTCATATGTATGCATGGATGTACATAATGAGATGAATGATGAATTGTTTTGTTCATATATGTATTTTTTTTATTTAGGTTGTTAGTAGATATCGATTTTAGGTTAGTGCATTTTAGGTTAGTTGATTTAGTGCATTTTAGGTTTGTTGTACTGTTAGTGCATTTTAGGTTAGTGGAGAGGAAAAAGTAAAATAAGGAAAAGGAAGAAAAGAGGAAGAAGGGAGAAGGAAGAAGAAGAAAAAGAACGAGAGGAAAAAAGGAAAATAAGAAGAGGAAGAAGGAGAAGAAGAAGGAGAAGAAGAGGAGAGGAAGAAGAGGAGAAATAAATAAGAAGAGGAAGAAGAAGCAAAAAAGGAGGAGAAGAAGAAAAAATAGATTATAATATATTTTTTCTAAATAGATTATAATATATTTTTTCTTCTTCTCCTCTATTCCTTCTTCTTCTCCTCTTTTATTTTTCTTCTTCTCCTCGAACCCTCGGGAACTAGGGTAGAGGGTCGAGGGTCACCGAGGGGTCGAGGGTTGTCGAGGGTCATC
>NC_057814.1:582215750-582227138 GCF_018294505.1 Triticum aestivum | reverse complement strand
CGAGGGTCGCCGAGGGGTCGAGGATCATCGAGGGTGTCGAGAGTCGAGGGTCGTCGAGGGGTCGAGGGTCGAGGATCGCCGAGGAGTCGAGATCAGGTTGCCTTGTGTCAAAGTATTGAAGAAATCCATGGCTTCATCATTGGCCGGAAGTAACCTGGGAATGATGGTACGAAGTTCTCCAAAGTTGTTCTGGAACGGAGTCCCGGATAGGATAATCCGCCTTTTGGTACGAATTTCAGCAAAGGCCTTCCAAATAGCGATATTCCGAAGGCTCTTGCTGAACTTTGTACCAAAAGGCGAATTATCCTATCTGGGACTCCGTTCCAAAACAACTTTGGAGAGCTTCGTACCATCATGCGCCTGTTACTTTCGCGTAATGATGAAGACATGGTTTTGTTGAATCCTTTGACACTAGACAAACGTCGGACAATCATGAGAGAGGCGGTCCGGCCCAAACCCTTGAAGCGCTGCCGAGGCCACCCAAATTTACCAAGTTAAAAGAGCGTTGTCGTCGAGGCCACCCAGAACCCTATAAGCGTTGCCGAGGCCACCCCAAACCCTAGAGAAGCATCGAGGACACTAATATGATTCCTTGTTGTGATTAGCTAGCTAGGTCTACGTTTGCCACTAATATATCCATCTGTCATGTTTGTATAATAATTTCCATGTTGTAATATTTGCAGAAACAATGGAGCACCGAGACTTGGAAGCAGAACAGATGTTGGGGGACATAATCGCAGCCGGAGGTGATGTATTGTCATATCTCAACGACACCGATGGTCTGGAAGGTGAGGGTGAAGCAGGCTATGGTGATCGAACAATGGAGGAGGAGGGACATGATTATGATGGCTCCGGTGACCGAATGCCGGTGGAAGAAGGACACCGTGACGACGGCTCCGGTGACCGAACGGAGTCCGGCCAGGTATATATATTAATTAAGCCTATGCTGAGTAGCTAATTGATGCATTAATTGTTTTGGTATGTACACATATTAACTCTCTTCTTTCTTCTTTTCTAGCCCTCCGGATCGAGCCAAACTTCGGTAACGAGATGAGGCCCAAAGAAAAGGTTGCGCCAGGATGAAAGGTTCACAATCACAGCAATCGCGCGCGATGGCCCACCGATTGAACCCATCCGGCCAAGGAAGCATTTTCTGCTCAGTTCGGGGTTCTTGTTAGGGACATGATCCCGATCAGCATCCACCAATTGGTATAAGCCTAAAAACGAAGACCCTCAGGTGTCTTATGTCAAAGATAGGAAGAAAGATGATCTTTGGACCGAGCTGAAGGCAAATTTCACCCTACCGCCAGAGGAGGATCCGGAGAAGCCAGTTATAGAGCCATTGGTCAAGGCTCATGCTCTTAAGAAGATAGGGGATCTATTTAGGAGGTGGAAGAATGAGCTGAAATCAACGTTTGTCGACAAACACAAGACTCCAGAATTCACCGGCCGATATGAGAAGATACGAGATCACTAGGACGCATTTGTGGCCCACAAGACATCGGACAAAAGTAAGAAGAAGTCAGCGACAAACAAGAAAGTTCTCCGAAGAAGGAGCACCACCATCGCACGGGGTCAGATGGCTACCTCAAAGCCCAGCCGTTGTGGGAGAAGGCTGAGAATGACCTGCTTGATAAAGTGGTCGAACCAGAGACGTTGCACTGGCCAGACCGTTCAAGGACTTGGTTCTTTGGGGTTGGGGATCGTTGGACCCTGAAACAGGGAAGTGCGTTTGGATGAACGAGCAACTGCGAATACCCGTCACGAAGCTTCAAGAGTATATCGCCGCAGCACAGCAAGGGACGTTCGTTCCCGACAGAGAGAACGACGAGCTCACAATGGCCCTCGGGAATCCTGAGCACCCTGGATGGACATGAGGCACGCCAGGCTCCGTTTTGTGGAAGGCTGGGTTTCCCGATGCAGGCGGTTACAAAGGCCGGGAGAGGAAGAGGAAAGTGGAGCAGACCCAACTGCAGGCGCTCCACGCAAGGGTACAAGCACTAGAGGAACGAGATGCAGTTCACAGCAAGTGACCTGCCGAAGCTACCCCGCCATCTCAGCGGAGAAGCAGCGTGGCTTCCACCGAGCTGCTTCGGGAGCCTGTCTTCACGGCTCCTGCTAGCTACCCCGTGGATGCTATCACGGAGTCTCAAGATTGCCACCTTATGACGCAATGGCAGAAATTCAAAGTCAAGGCGGCTGTCGGCTCTGTTGCACCTCCTCAACCCGGCGCAACTTTTCACTGCCGTCCGATTCCAGAATGATATGCTGCTGTGATGGTGGATGAAATAACGGAGGGATTTGAGGAGCTCCAGCTTGACCACCCTATCGGTGAAGGGGAGACTCGGCTGGGCAGTGCTCTGAAGACTCCATGTCTATGGCGGCAGGAGCTCATCAACCTTCCGAACTGGACGCCTCCGCCTCCTCCGGCGAGTCAGGGCACTCCGCCTCCTCCTCCGGCGAGTGATGAGGGCACTCCGCCTCCTTCTCCGGCTGCTCAGGCACGTGGCGGCACTCCGCCTCCTTCTCCGCCTGCGCCGGCGCATCCGAGCAGCCCGCCTCCTCCTCTGCCTCGTCAGCAAGGCGGGAAGAGAGCCGCCGTCGCTCCGGCTGCTCCGGGCGTCGTAGCACTCTGCCTCCTTCTCCACCTCGTAAGCAACGAAAGAAGACATGCGCAGCCGCTCCGACTGCTCCGGCGTCTAGCAGTAGAGCCAGAGGCAGGAGGCAATACAGATTCGGTCCATCTCTCAAGCCTCTAGAGAAGTTACCATACGAGAGGACCGACGAGGAAAACGCGAAGATCTCTAAAGCTGAAGTGAAGGATTATTTTGCAAAAAAACCTCCACCTCCGGAGGAGAAGATAGATAAGGTGAAAGTTCAGCGCACTTTGGATGCCCTGAAGCGACCACCACCGCCTCCGCTGGATGACAACCATGTCCGCGCTCTTAAAAAGGCAGTGGAAGAAGCGCGCCGGTCGGGAACTACTTCAAGTGACAAAAGGTTACAAGAATGAAGAAGTGGGAAAAAAATTCCCCAGCTCGGCGAACAGGCAAACCAATCGTGCCCCCCGCTGAAGGTGTCTAGCGATATCGTCATAAATCTGCTGGGGATGCTACCCGGTACCAATCCTGGTGATTACCTGCCCGACGATGCACATTTTGAATCAATGGAGGTGGACGAACACAAATACCGGTACGGGAAGCCTCTCGTCAAACTTGGTCATCCTCATCTAACAACGAGATGCGAAGATTCCATCAGTGGTACATGGACACCTGCAAGTCTGGGAAGGATATTTTGACGCTGAGAGTTAAAGAGGAGCACGACCTCATTGGAATTGATCTGTTGTCTGTTCCATTTGAGGAGTTCTTTCAGTTTTACAATCAAAAGGCCCTTGATAAAATAATCATCACTTGCTACTGTCTGTAAGTACTACTTCTGTAATTAAGTCTCTATATAGCTCAGCTCTTTCATTGCATGTATATATAATTATCCTTAATATATTATGCAGATTGAAGATCGTCGAATGCAAGAAAAGACAAATCTATGATATTGGGTTCATTAACACACAAATCTCATAGATGAATGGACGGTTAAACATGATGCCAAAGGAGTCGAGGCCAACTTGCTAAAATCGTTGCTTCAAAATCAAAACAAAGATAAAATACTCTTTCCTTACAAATTCAAGTGAGTGTTACTGTCTTGTACATATTCGGTTTCCCTTATTACTCGAGGTTGTAGTAATGTAATTGATGATTTATGCATGCGTGCGCAGCTTCCACTTTATTCTCCTAGAGATTAAGCTTGAGCAGGGACTAGTAACCGTCTTAGACTCAAGACGAAAAGATCCCAAGGAGTATGCGGCCATGACTGAAATGCTCCAGAAATAGGTTCAATCGATCATTATCGCACCATATCGGCAACTTTGTTCATTTCCTGATATCAAGTAATTATTTTCTTTGTCTCGCAAGGTTTGGAAAGTGTTCACCGCAGAAGCTCCGGGACTGCCGGGGGAGCTGCGATTTACACACCCGAAAGTAAGTACGACTAGCTAGTTCCGCGCATCTCCCATTGGTTCTAGATAGTTTCATCAATACCATTTTATAATGCTTGATTATCAGTTTGATTGACCTCTATTTCTCTTAAAGTGGTTGAGGCAGGACGCGGGGAATAATTTTTGTGGATACTACATTTGCGAATACATCTACAACGCGACGACCTCTAAGCGGGGCTACTCTAAAGAAGATTATGAAGTGCGTAAGCAATAATATTCACGATTTTATTTTATTACCATCATTTGTGTTGAGTTTCATTCATATATATGTATTGACCCCCTTCTTCAAATTAGCTTTGGCAGCTGCGGGATCAACTCCTACCATAAGATCGCATAAAAGCAATTCAAGAGGAGTTGGCGGGATTCTTTCTTGAGCACGTCATAGATAAAGACGGAGAATACCATGTGGAACTTGACATCAGATGTTAGGGGGATTGTAAGAGATCTTATATTGTATATATGTAGCTAGTAGCGTCGGATAGATATACGAAAACTTGTTGTTCGACCAATCTCTCGGAGAAAGCGAGGTCGATCACTTCTCTTTGTATATGTTCATGACGATCTTGTGTACTTAATGGTTTCCTTCATTTGCTTACTAGCTAGCGTGTCGAGTCCTCTCTATACGTATAATATGTAGCGTCGACCAAGCACAAAGATAAGAGAGGACACTTCTCTCTATTAGCTAGTTAACACAATATATGAAACCCCTAAATTAACCGTACAAAACCCAACCCCCCCCCTCCCCTAAGGAAAAAAACAAAAACCCCAGCCCTGAACTGCTGACGCGTGGATGCCTTTTAGTCCCGGTTGGTGCTACCAACCGGGACAAAAGGCCCTCCTGCCTGGGCAAGCCGCAGTGGGCACGTGGAGCCCCATCTGTCGCAGTTCATATAAGAACCGGGACTAAAGGTACCGGGCTTTAGTACCGACCCTTTAGTCTCGGTTTCCGAACCGGGACAAATGTGTCTTATAAACCGGGACAAATGGACATTTTTCTATTAGTGCTACATAAATGTGTTAAATGTTTCTTTTCTGTGGTATGTGATTTGCTATGTCAGCACATTTATTATGTTGCTAGATTTAATTAAGCTTGAGTGAAAATTGTTAAAAAAAACTTTTAACACATTTTCCGTGAGGCTTCGTTTGGCGCGAGTGGATTGGAGGGGTTTCTAGAGGTTTTTCCTCGCGTGGGCCAGAAACCCCGGAAAACCCCGTCAGCCCATTTGGTACAGGGGGTTTGCATGGGCCGATCCCCTTCGATCCTCCCGAACCCACGCGGTTCAGAACCCTTGTCGAAGGACTCAGGGAAGCGCTCGTCCCAGCGCACGCCGCCAGCCTCCTCCCCGCCGCCCAACTCCGCCCGACGCCCCGACGCCTCGACACCGGTGTTACTCCTCCAGCATACTGGCTTTCTCCCCGGTGGTAAGTCATCGCCGCCTCTCCCCTCCTCCCCCTCCTCTCCCCGTCTCCGTCCGCCTCGTCCTCGCCGGCGAGCTCGCCAAGAACGTCGTCTCCTACCCCTAGCTCCACATGGACCCTAACCCTACCCGGCGAGCTCGCCAAGAATGCTGTCCTCTTCTAGCCCCTCATCGACCCTAACCCTACCCGGCGAGATTGCCGTGATTTTCTGATGGTGATGGTCTGATGGATCTAGGAGGATTGAGAGTTTCTAAACTACCTTTTTCACTGTAGGTGATTGTCTGATGTTGATGGTGATTGAAGTGTGGTGCAGAGCTAATTAGTGATGGCGATGGTCTGATGTTGTGGTATCTGAGGTCTAAACAACATCGTTCTTGTTTGTAGCCGCTGTTTACTAATTCGTGAACAAATCTACTGCCTTCCTTTCTTTGTCATTTATATTTGTATGTACTGTATATACTCTGATTTGGGTGCTTGTTCCGATTTGTATTTGTATATACTGTACTCTGATTTAGATTTGTCCATGCACTAGCGACTGACATAGCAAAGTGAATAATCCGGCCGCACAGGTCAACGGGGAATTTAAGGAATCAGTGTTTGGCAATAAAGAAACAGCGACGATGTTTCTAACAAGTTTCCTTGTTTTTCTATATAATAGTACTAGAAATCATCTGTTCACAAGTGTCAGTTGGATATAGTACCCATCAGGAGACGTAATCCAGATTGTTAGCTTCCCTGACATGTTCATACATTGTAGCACCACATAACATCTTCATGCAATCAGAATCCTTTGTCTGATTATAAATACAGAGATCTTGTGGTATCTCACCAGCCGTTTAAGTAAATTGTTTGCTCATCAGACTTTGTTGTGAGTTTTTCTCTTCCACGAAAAATCTGTTCAGTCTGGAAGTTTCTGTATTCTGTATGTAGTTGGCTGCACCCGCACGATTGTGTTATGAATGTGTAATCTCGTGCTGCTTGTTGGTCTGAAGAAATATTCATGGGACTGCCCAGTGAATGTTCAACGTTACTTGCGTGTCAAATCAGATTCTTCTTGCTTTTGTGTTTATTACTATTTGATTTAATCTGAAAGTAGTTCTGTATCTCTTGATGTAGCTCCAACAAGGCCATGAAATAATTCATACTATTTCTTCATTGTACTTTTCCCTTTGCAAACAGTCTACAGTCTCTGAAGTTGAACAGAGCTTGCCTTTGTTCTCTTTTTAATTTTGTATTTTGTGATGGAGGCGCTACAGTTCCATATACATGATCTACAGTTGTTAGTTGTTACTAATCTTGCCATGCAGTTGTGCTCTTGATAGTGGTAATAATGTACAGTAAGAGTTTAGGCCGATGATCCATTTGTTAGGAATGGGCAACTACATTCACAGGAGGGCCAAGGGCCAGTACATATACATGTGTATGGTAAAGTGCAAGAGAGACTATACACATCTAACACCCCCCCTCAAACTCATGGTGGATCAACAACACTGAGTTTGGAGAGAAGAAAACTATGCTGCGCTTGAGTCTGTGCCTTCGTGAAGAAGTCCGCCAACTGTAACTCAGAGGGCACATAGTGAAGAGCGAGGGTCTGATCCTGCACAGCAGCACGCACAAAGTGGGCATCCACGCCGATGTGCTTGGTGAGCTCATGCTTCACCGGGTCACGCGCAATACTGATAGCACCAGTACTGTCTGACAATAAGGGAGTCGAGGTAGTAGCAGACACATTTAAGTCCTCAAGTAACCACCGTAACCAGATCACCTCAGCCGTCAGCATAGCCATGGCTCGCAACTCAGCCTCTGTACTCGAGCGAGAAACGGCAGTCTGTTTCTTTGTCTTCCAAGCAATAAGAGAGCCACCAAGAAAGACACAATAAGCAGACAGCGAGCGTCGATCAGAGGGATCACTAGCCCAGGTAGCATCAAAGTAGGCCCGGAGCTCAAGAGAGCTGGAGCGGGGAAAGAAAAGGCGCTGAGAGAGCGTGCCACGAAGGTATCATAGAACACGGAGGAGATGACTATAGTGGACAGAGGTGGGGGCTGAAACGAACTGACTCAGGATATGAACAGGATAGGAGATATCAGGACGCGTAACAGCAAGATAGACAAGACTGCCAACAAGGTGACGATAGCGAGTGGGGTTAGGGAGAGGGTCACCATCAGAAGCACGAAGTTGAACGTTGAGTTCCATAGGAGTCACAACTGTGCGCTCATCACCGAGAGCAGCGCGAGCAAGAAGATCCTGAATATATTTTTTTTTGGGAGATGTAGAAGTCATCAGAGGTCGAGGAGATCTCAATCCCAAGAAAATAGCGAAGTGGACCAAGATCAGTCATGAGGAACTGGTCGCGAAGGCGAGCCTTAACAAAGGCTATGTAGTCAGAGTCGTCACCAGTGATGATCATGTCATCAACATAGAGAAGGAGCAGAGTCCGACCACGAGGAGACGTGTGAACAAACAACGCGGGATCATGATCACTGGGCAAGAAGCCAGCGGCAGTCACCACAGAGGCGAAGCGCTCAAACCAGGCACGAGGGGCTTGTTTAAGACCATAGAGGGAGCGGCGAAGTCGACAGACCAAACCATCAGGAGCATAGTACCCCGGTGGTGGCTGCATATAAACCTCCTCACGCAACTCGCCATTAAGAAAAGCATTCTGAACATCAAGTTGAGAGATAGACCAATGACGAACAGAAGCAACAACAAGAAGAGTGCGAACAGTGGTCATGTGGGCCACATGAGCGAATGTCTCATCATAATCGCGTCCCTGCTCCTGCTGAAAACCACGGGCCACAAGGCGCGCTTTGTAGCGCTCAAGAGAACCATCAGAGCGAGTCTTAATCTTGTAGACCCACTTGCAGGTGATGGGACGGACACCGGAAGGGAGGGAAACCAGATCCCATGCGCCAGAGCGCTCAAGGGCAGCAAGCTCTTCGGCCATCGCAAGCTGCCATTCAGGCTGAGTCATGGCGGTCCGATAGGAAGTGGGCTCAGCAATAACAAAGAGACCGTACCGATCAGGAGAGTAGCGATCAGGCGGGGGCGAGGCCGAGCACGGAGGTTATGAACCGGGGGAGGAGTGAAAGGAGGTGCACCAGAGGTGGAAGGCGCATCAGGGGAAACATCCTCAGAACGAGGGCGACGAGTATAGTGAAGAGGAAATGGTGAGAGAGGGCGACGGACTGGAGATGATGGTGGAGAGTTGGAGGAGGTGGATGGGGAAGATGGTGTCGGTGGTGAAGGAGAAGGAAGCAGAGGTGCAGGCGGAGGAGGAAAAACATGAGGAGGCACATAGCAGGGTGTATCAGGGAGAAGAAGAAAAGAAAGATCGTCCACAGAGAAGCTCGAGGTAGAAGGACGTGGGTAGTAAGAGCGAGACTCGTCAAAGGTCACATCACGCGAGATGCGCAAACGACGACCAACAGAATCCCAGCAGCGATAGCCCTTGTGCTCATCACTGTAGCCAAGAAAAACACACTCAACCAACTGAGCAGTCAGTTTGGTGCGTTCTCGCGGGGCAAGAAGGACATAGCACACACATGCAAACATACGAAGAGCTGAGTAGTCAGGAGAGCGACCAGTGAGACACTCCATAGGAATACCACCCTGCAGAGCAGTCGATGGCTGTATGTTGATGAGATAGGTGGATGCAGAAACAGCCTCAGCCCAAAAATGGGGTTGGAGAGAAGCGGCAATCATCAGAGCATGAGCCGTCTCAAGTAGATGACGATGCTTACGTTCGGCAACGCCATTCTGAGCATGTGCACCAGGACATGAGAACTAGGCAAGAGTACCCTGTTCCGCAAGAAAACCACGCAACAGCTGGGAGATAAACTCACCAGCGGAGTCAGCATGAAAAGTACGAATGGGCGTGGAAAACTGGGTGTGAACCATGGCAGCAAAACGTTTGTATATAGAGAGAACCTCGCTACGAGATTTCATAAAGTAGAGCCAAGTGTAGCGAGAGAAATCATCAATAAACAAGATATAGTAGCGGTGACCACCTTTCGAATCAAAGGGAGCAGGACCCCATACATCAGAATGAACTAAGTCAAAAGGACGCTGAGATACCGACTCACTGGTAGGATAAGGTAACTGGGTCTGTTTGCCAAGTCTGCAGCCATTACAATGTAAAGAAACATCTCCGGATACAGACCCTAAGAGGCCCTGACGAACTAAAGAAGACAAGCGAGAGCCACATATGTGACCAAGGCGATGATGCCACTGCTGGAAGGACGCAGACGAAGAGGCAGCAAGAGCATGTGTGCTGGCTGAAGTGGTGGCAGCGGAAGGAACACAAAGCCAGTCAACCTCCCAAAGGCCCTCTGACTCACGGCGCCGGGGGCCAGCACCAACCAAAGCCTTGGTGCGACGATCCTGAATGGAGCAAGAGTCGGTATCAAGAATGACACGACAACCAGAATCAGTAAGTTGGGCAGCGGAAAAAAGATTCATGGTGAGGCGAGGAACATGTGAAACACTAGGAACAGAAAAAGATGGAGTGGAAAGAAGACCACGGCTAGCAACAGGAAGAGGTGTGCCATCAGCGGTAAGAACATTAACAGGCGAATCAAGAGGTCGGAGAGAAGACAGCATGGAAGAATCAGAAGACATATGAAAAGAGGCTCCAGAATCCAGAACCCACGAAGATGTACCTGACTGTAGATGCCTGCGGTGGTGGAGCAGTGGCTGCAGTCACAGCAGCAGCGGAACCGCTCGACAAAGAGCCTGAGGAAGCTAAGAGACGCTTGAGCCTCATAATGTCCTGGTCAGTGAGTGACGGGGTCGAGGAGGATCCAGGAGTCCCACTGGAAGAGGAGCGCCTCAGGTCTCGCTTCTTCTCACGACAATCAGACTCTGGGTGACCTGGCCGAGAGCAGTAGCCACAGAAGGTGTCACGGCGCGACCGGCCCCTCTCAGCATAAGAAGGACGACCCACCCCCTGAAGGAGTAGGCAAGGAGCGGTGGAGCGGTGAGGCGAGTAGGTGGCATAGGAGCTCGGGCGGCCAACACTAATGGAACCACAAGTAACCCAGCAGAGCGTAGGCGGGTCTCTTCAGCACGAAGCTCAGCAAGTACCTCCGAGATAGGAACATGACCACGAGCGAGCAGGTGAGCACGACGAGGCTCGAACTCAGAGCGAAGACGAGATAAGAACTCGTGAACCCGCTGAAACTCCAAATCGGACCGTGTAGTCTGACAGCAACGGCAAGTTCCACAAACGACGGTCCGAAGAGAGTCAAGCTGACGCCAGATGGTAGAGCACTGTGAATAGAACTCATCAACAGAGGAATCACCTTGCTGAAGTGCATGCTCCTGACGCACCACAGATAGGTAGAGAGCATCACCAGAGGGCTGATAGCGCTGACAGAGATAAGACCACATCGCTGCAACTGTGCCAAGTCCCATGAACTCCGAGGCGAACTGAGGAAGGACACTCGCAGTAAGAACAGCAGCAGCACGAGCATCATCATTGCACCACCGAGTGTAAGCAGATAGATCATCACGATAGGCAGAAAGGGCACCCGAATAGGCTGACATCTGCTGATCATAGGCATCAACTTCAGTATCATCAAGAGCCTTGGCGGCATCGCGATCAGCCTGAGAAGCATCAGCAGCAAGAACCGGCGGTGCTGGCGGGGTAGGAGCCATAGGAGCAACAGGGCAAGGCGGACAGGGGACCTCGCCAGAGAGAACACCCCACAGAAGGAGACCGCGCATGTGGATACGCATAAACCCCGCAAACTCGGCATAGTTGGTGCCATCGAAGATCACCGAGCACCGAGGAACGGCGACATACCCCGAAGAAGACATGAGGAGCTCTTTTTGTTTTTTTTGTTTTTTTTGGTCAACTGCTACAGGAGACCCCGATCGGGATCGGGCTCGCGCTGGCTCGATCCAGCCCCGATGGAGG
>NC_057814.1:582165045-582215301 GCF_018294505.1 Triticum aestivum | reverse complement strand
CACGGGAAGGCGCAGGGCGGCGCTAGGCGGCAATGGCAGGCCGCGGCCGCGCTCGGGGCGGCGCGGGACAACGACGGCAGGCCGCAGCCGAGCTTGGGGCAGCGCAGGCCGGGGCGAGACGGCGTGGCGGCGGGGAGGGAGAGAGCCGGGGGCGAGGGAGGAGGTGGCCGCCGCCGTCCACGAGGTAGAGGGAGGCCGGCGACGGGGGAGCTAGACCGGCGATGGGGAAGCGAGGCCGGCGACGGGGGAGCGAGGCACGGAGCTGCAAGCGCGCGGGAGCGGAAGAGGAACCTAAGCATCTGATGCCATGTTAGGAATAGGCAACTACATTCACAGGAGGGCCAAAGGCCAGTACATATACATGTGTATGGTAAAGTGCAAGAGAGACTATACACATCTAACACCATTGACAGTAGATTATGCTTCTGCATTAAGTGCAGAACAAAGTACATTGTTGAATGATCCCGCTTAATTGCCTGCTGTCACTGAGCATTAACATGGTTGCCGATGCTTTGTTGGCTCGGTCGTGGTGTTTGAATTTCTGCTGCTTCTGGCAAACTGAGATTTCGAA
Organism: Triticum aestivum; assembly: GCF_018294505.1. Taxonomy (NCBI): domain Eukaryota; kingdom Viridiplantae; phylum Streptophyta; class Magnoliopsida; order Poales; family Poaceae; genus Triticum; species Triticum aestivum. Next base: position 582,214,730 of record NC_057814.1, on the reverse strand, counting down.
AAGCAGTGATGCATTCTTTGTTTTCCTTGCACTGTCTGTTTATGGTGCCATAAAAGATAAGGGCACTATACATCAGTTTGTGTATCCTGCTTGCACTGTGTAGATTTCCTATTTTGGTGCTAGATCTTTGGCTATGAGGTGGTGCTTCCAGCTTTGAACTTGCAACTTAACCTGAAGATTACTTACTTTTGAGGATGCCTAAACCTGAAATCTGAAACTAAATCTGTTACCCCTATGTCGCCCCTTGGACAAAGTTTGTACATTTAGATCAGTTATCTTGAACGTTCCTTCTTTTTGTCTCAGTGACCATGGCCATAGTGTGACATGAAGTTTTATCTTTGCTCCTCAGCATACTAGCGCTTTGTTGATATCCTCTTGCACTGTCCATTGTTTCATTAACCTGCCAATTCTACATAAATATCCTTTGTCCTGACAAAAGGTTGTTCCTGAAAAAAGATTTACAATTCCTGCCATAGTATCACTCTTGTTCAGCTATTTGCTGTAATGTTTTTATTCCATAGGCAATCTAATGTTCATCTTTTTTTGTTTCATCAGGTTCGCATGCACCAAAAGAAGCAACAATAAACAAGCTGGATGAATAAATTTCTCCCAGGTTCTCAATACTAGATGACCATGACACCAAAAGATGGATACATTTGTCTGCATTATCTTTGGTGCAAAATGATGTAGTGTCTGTGATGAACCGTTTGCTGTGAAAGATTATGTTGTTATGATAAATTATGAATGCTGTGATAAATTATGGCGTGGCCGAAAGCCGAAACGGACGGCAACGGCATTGCCGAAAAGGTCGATGTATCTGGCCCTTCGGGACAAAGATGTGATAGCACCGACATCGATCCTCTTTTGCAAATTACTGCGCCATCGATCATCGATATATCAGTTAGCTACTCCCCGGCTATGCTCCCCTGTCTTAATTTGTTCTTACTCCATGTAGTATCTTAGTCTTAGAGATCTTGTTGCTTCCCTCCTATGTCGTGTCACGCCGCTTAATCTGGCTTTCTTTCCTCGCGTCCCGTCCCTGTTCAGAACTGATTGCGGATTAACCAGGGTGATTTGATGCTTTCCCTGAAAAGAAGAAGTGTGGATGATTTGATGCTCCGGTTCGACACGCCGGGCCAGGCCTGCTGCCATTTACATCTTTGTAGGGCGGGCGTAAGCTGTTGTGGGACAGTGCACTAACATGACAGTAGCCAGTAGGGATGACCCGATGTTTCGGTACTTCCTCCGTTCCTAAATGTAAGTTTTGTAGAGATTTCACTAGATGGACTACGAAGGGAGTAGGAGTTATATAGGGGATTAATCAAAGGTACGTGACGTGAGGGAGGTGCTCTTTTGGCTGGCGGTCAACGGGACAAAAGCGTAACGGAGGAACAGTCCCCTAACAACAAACATCTCGTCGACGTGACTGCTAATTAAGCCCCCATGCATGATTAGCGTAGCCAAGTTCTAGACAACGAAATTTAATCTCAAGTTTTGCCACTGTTCTGTGAAACTAACACGGCGCGTGTTACTGTGTGGCGGCCTTTCAACTGTAAGTGTTTAACATTGGTAATCTTCCAAAGCAAGCTAGTCACACTGGTGCCCTGGGCCTCCGTCTCTCTGATGACCAGAGGAAAAGCAGTTGGACCAGAGACAGAGACGAGAGGGGCTTCTCTGTCCGTACACCCTTATCTTGTGGCTGCGCAGGAACCTGCTTGTGTGCAGCTGTAGCCCATGTGCCGTGTCATTGCTATTTGCTGGCCCGCCGCCGAGTTTCAATTTAGAAGAAAAATACTGGTGCATTTATTAACGGGTACACTGCATAATTACAGTAACAAACAAAGCACTCCCAATCCAAAAACAAGAACGGAGGGGGACTACAAGCGCTCTCAGAGTTTAGTGACTCCCGACCGTCGGATCGAACTGCTTGATGAGATTTTGGGCGTTGATCTCGCGATGGGAGGAGCTGGGCCGTCGGATCTAACCCACGGAACTGTAGCAATGAATAGTTACCGTTCCCCCGCGGTCCTGCTTACTCCGTGGTTTCGACTGGTTCTCGCTGACTTGTGGGCCCTTTCGTGGGTTGGCCCGCCTGTCAATGGCTGTGCCTGGGTGTGGTCTGTGCGGCGAGTCAGCACCCTCTAGCGGTCAAATATATCGAGTCACCGCTGCTGTCGGTGTCAAAACCGGCGGATCTCGGGTAGGGGGTCCCGAACTGTGCGTCTAGGATCGATGGTAACAGGAGACGGGGGACACGATGTTTACCCAGGTTCGGGCTCTCTCTATGCAGGTAATGCCCTACTTCCTGCTTGATTGATCTTGATGAATATGAGTATTACAAGAGTTGATCTACCACGAGATAGTAATGGCTAAACCCTAAAAGCCTAGCCTGTATGACTATGGTAATGAATGTGTCCTATCCGGGCTACACCCTCCAGTTTATATAGACACCGGGGGAATCTAGGGTTACATAGAGTCGGTTACATAAGAAGGAATATTCATAATCGGTCGGCTAGCTTGCCTTCCACGCCAAGGAGAGTCCAATCCGGACACGGGTACAGTCTTCGGCCTTCATGTCTTCATAGCCCATCAGTCCGGCCCATGGATAACAGGCCGGACGCCCGAGGACCCCTTAGTCCAGGACTCCCTCAGTAGCCCCTGAACCTGGCTTCAATGACGAGGAGTCCGGCGCGCAGATTGTCTTCGGCATTCAAAGGCGGGTTCCCCTTTTTCCAAACTCCGAGATAGTCTTCGGATGCGATGATAGTATCCTGACCTGTTACACACACCATACACAAACGCAGAGAGAATATATTTTTACATGAGTTCTATCCACTGACAGCTTTTTACAACATGACATTACGTCTGTCCGGTCATAATTTCGAACCCTTTTTCGTTTGTCGCTCCACGTTTTGAGACGCGGTTGCTATTGGCACGTCTTGTCGAAGCAGAGATCGTGTCCCCTTATCGCGAGATTCTCATCAATGCGAGCATGGGTAACCCAACCGTGCCGTTTATACAGCCCTTGGGAATAGGCGAGTTTTTAGGGCGAGTGGGGAGGCGTTTAATATTCGCTGCCGTTATAAGGGGATAAGGATTCCCTCTTCCTCTCTCACGCCCTCTCTCTGTCTCCGTCTTTCCAATCTCGAGCTCCAGCGCCCAAGTTCTAATCTCCTTTCCACTCAAGCGACCGAGGTCAGGGCAAGTGGATGGTCTCCTCCGTCAAGGAGGAGGACATTACTGAGCTTCGGGCGGCCGGATATTTGGCGAAGGAGATCACTCACCGCCTGCCGACCGAGGGACAAGTCGTCCCCACGCCGAAGCCCGCCAAGAGGGTAGTGTTCATCCCCCATTTCTTCCGCGGGCTAGGGTTTCCACTCCACCCTTTCGTCCGCGGGCTGATGTATTATTACGGGATAGATTTCCATGATCTGTCCCCAAATTCCTTCCTCAACATCTCGGCGTTTATCGTCGTGTGTGAGGCCTTCCTCCGCATCCAACCCCACTTCGGGTTGTGGCTTAAAGTCTTCAACGTGAAGCCGAAGGTGGTGGATGGCCAGCACGCGGAGTGCGGAGGAGCCATGGTGAGCAAGCTGTCCAACGTCTCCTGGCCCAAAGATACTTTTGTGGACACGGTAAAGGAGTGGCAGAAGCAGTGGTTCTACATCACAGAACCTCGCGGCACCACCTGGGCCGCAGCTGCCGAATTCCGCTCCGGCGCTCCTATGCGACTCACCTCCTGGGTCGAGAAGAGTCCGGACTGGTGTTCACCTGACGAGCTGATAGCTTTGCAGACGCGCATTCAAAGCATGGTAACCAAGAACGTCAAGCTTGTTGATGTGATCCAGGTGATGCTAGTTCGCCGGATCCTTCCGTGCCAGCGCCGAAGCTGCCCTCTGTGGAAGTTTAATCCGAAGAAGCACCAGACCCTGGTGAGGCTCTTCGAGACTACACACGAAGGTGCATGGAGGTTGCTCTCTAAGGGCAACGAGAAACCACCGGCCACGGATTTAGACCGTGGTCACGATTGTAAACACCCCGCCAGCGAGGTATGCCATTTTTTATGCATCCCCAACTTAATTGTTTCGAGGATGATGTCTGAGCTTTCATTATTGCTTTTTTAGGACTGGATGGAGAGGGCGAAGCGGATCCAGTGTCCGGCTCCGCTGCCTGAAGAACTGGTCATCCCGCGTCTAGCGAAGATGCTGGTGCCGGCGCCATATAAGGCGCCGGAGAAGAAGGCCAAGAAGAAGGCCAAGGGGGCCAAAAGTGGCCCCCGTCGTAAGGGCACTTCGGACGTGACGTCCGAAGACGGCGAGGCCCATTCCTCTGTCCCCGAGGACGATGCAGAGGAAGAGGAGGAGGAGGAGAACAACCCTCCCCCTGAGGAGAGAAAGAAGAAGAGTGCGGCTTCCTCGCATCTGGAGGCGGAAACGCCCAAGAAGGGGAAGGGCGTCCCAGCGGTCAACACCGCGTGGGACATTGAAAGCAGTCCGGAACGACGCCCCCGCACTATGCCCCAGGCCGCATCGTAAGTGACATGGCTCGCTCATGGGCACATTCAGCCCTTTTTCTTCATTATCTTGACATGGTTAACTGTACTGTTATATTCCGGCCCGCGACCTCATCCAACGATCCTCATCTGGAGGTTCCTTGGCTCCGTCGGAGATGGCGAGCATGTCGCCACCGCCTGCTTATTCCCCCGGGGCCAGGGCGACACCGAAGTGTTGTCCCGGAGGACCGCTCCGAACCGGGGAGAAGCCCAGGACGCTGTCCGGGAGGCGCCACAAGGCGAAGCCTCCACTGCCGGACACATGGGGGAACCGCCCCCCATGGAGACTGGCGAAGAGGGCAGCATCCAGTTCGGCCCTCAGCCGAATACGATTCCGGAGACCCATATGGCTCCGGAGTCGGGCGAGCAGCCCCCTTTGAAGGAGGGGGGTGTGCCGCTTCCACGGGTGGCCCCTGTCCATCCAGGGGCACCGGATAACCTGATGGGGGCGCTACGAGGCGCCTCCGTCGTGGACGAGCACCGTGTCCTTATGGGTGCGGTGATCGAGAAGGTTTAGTCCGCCAAGAGTGGACTGGATGAAGCCTGCAGCAACCTGTTGACAGGTTTCAAGGTAAGAAGGAGAAAAAACCTGTGTATACAGTAGCCCCTAAGACACTGTCCTGTGTTCGGTGAGAAGAACCGGACAGAGGATCAATCCTTTGTTATAGGAGACTAACTTAATATGCATCAATGAGCAGGCGTCACTATTGGCCGCAACCTCGCATGCTGCCGAAGTCTCTGAACTGAAGCAGAGGCTGGAGCGGACCGAGAACGAGCTCGGCGAGGTTAAGATTCGGCTTCAGGAGAAGCAAGGTGAGTAACGACTTGCTATGTGTTCGGAAAGAATAAGCGCTGTATATTGACCGCAGTGTCGTAATATGTGCAGGAGCCGTGACCGAGGTCGAGGCCCTGAGGAAGGCCCTGGGCGAGGCCGAGGAGAAAGCTGTCCAGCAGCAAGCCGCCTGTAAGAAGCTCAAGGCCCGGGTCAAAGAAGTCCAGCAGGAGCTCCAGGATGCGGTGAAAAAATGCGAGGCCTTGGAGCATGATGCATCGGCTCAAGGGGCCGAACTCGCCAAGGCTCGTCAGAGCGTGGAGACCGCACGGAATGAGGCCCAGGCCGCCCTCCAGGAGATCCAGGAGGCCAAGAAGATCACGGCGGGTAAGGCATTTAAGATGCAAAGCAAGTGTGCGGAGAAGCAGTACCTTTTACTAACCCGGGTTCGGAGTTCCCCATGGGCTTTTGCGGATTTGCCACGTAGTGTATCAGATGCCGCGGAGTTCTATCGAGCCGAAGGAGAGGGTTCTACGGAGAAGCTATTCTGGTCGCAGTATGCGGCGCCAGAGCATCCCGTGTCCTTCACCAATCAGCTGAAACAACTGGTGGAGCTGCATAGGGTGGCTGAACTAGCCATTAAGGATTTGATGATCCGGCTATGGCCAGCCGAAGCTATGCCTGGCAGCTACTTTGGACTCGTGAGGCGGATGGTGAACGCCTGCCCTCGGCTGGACGTCGTCAAGCGCTCGGCCTGCATTGAAGGTGCCCGCATGGCCTTCGCATGTTGCAAGATGTGGTGGCCGAAGATGAATGCCATTGAAGTGGCCAGAGGGCCGCCGGAGGGCAAGGAGCACCACACGCCCGAGCGATATTTCGCGGATGTCATAGAAGGGTCTCGACTTGCAGCAGCGCAGTGCGGGCGGGACATTATTTTCGAATGAAAACATTCGTGTTGTCTTTGCCTTGTATTATGAAAACAAAGCCTGTTTTGTAATGTAATTTTGTTATGCTTTAATTGTTTCCTCTTGTGCGGCCGTGTTGTATGTAATCTGAGGGTTGGCCAGTCGTCAGCTTCTGCCCTCACGTAGGTAGTACGGAGGTGTTCGGGATGGAATATAAACAATCTTGATCCAATTATATGGTCCGTGAAGGAGTTGTTTAGCGCAACGAACAAGGCAATCGGACTATACGGCTTAAACGCCCTCACTTAGCCATAGGAGTTTTATAATAAAGCATGGGTGCAGTCCCTGGTTTAAACCAGAGTGCCGTCAGCATCTGATCAAGAAGTGCCGATCTCTCGCATAATGCGAAAAAAATCTCCAACGATTTGTAACCCTCGAACAGCTGACCGGCTCTCGCCGTATCATGACAGTCAGTTTTCGGCTTTCTCTACTGAGGCGCTCATCTGGTCAAGGCTAGGGCACAATCGCAGTAGTTCTCCCTTTACTACCCTAGCCGATTGAGCGGAACGTAGGGTAGCAAGCACAGGAGCCGGGCAACCCAACTATTGACCAAAGACATGATTCGGAGCCAATGCATATAATGCTAAATTCGGGGTGCCGAACTTCTCTATAAGAAGTGTTCGGACTTTGTTGCCGTGTTATGGGGCGACGAGGAGCCCCTGGCAAATATGAAACATACCAGAGTGTACGGTTGCTAGGAAATAAGTAATTGAAAGGAAAACAGAAAGAGAACAGAGATGGTATCTGGGGCCCTTGAACTTGGGCCATGGGTTGTTTCCATTATAGTTGGATTAATGCGTCAAAGCGCATTGGTACAAAATAATGCCATAAGCAACCGACTGTTTGACATGCCTCAACTAAAGGCGAGCTGCGTGTGGGTCCTGAAAATAGATAGAGTAATCTTTGAATTGGCCTCTAGGACTGCCCCTGTACGCCTGTGCTCCATGTCGATCCGGTGTATTTGTCCTTTGACAGGATCATAAATCAGGCCGCCAAAAGAGGCCCGCATAAGAGAAACCTGCGAAAAAGGGAAAAAGGAAATAGTGAAGTTATATGTGTGTCCAGGATCGGTCTAGCCGAACTGTAGGTCCCGGGCTAGCTTGTGCCTCCGTCGATGTCCATGGAATTTTGAGTGTGTAATTATGTATGCGTGGTACGAATGCCACTACTTCATCGGGATTGGGACGGAGGCCGAATTGCTAATAGAGCTCTTGACGAGCCGCGCTGTCCTATTGCAGTGTAGTCCGGAACCTCTTAATGATGTCCAGGGGCTCGGCAGCCGTACTATGGTGCTGCTTGAGAAGGGCGCTCTGTACCTCTGCTGCTAGGGCGGCGGTGTGCTCCTCTGTTCGGAGGGAGCGTTCAGTATTACCATTGACTGTTATAACGCCGCGTGGACCGGACATCTTGAGCTTGAGATAAGCATAGTGTGGCACTGCGTTGAATCTAGTGAACGCGGTTCGTCCGAGCAGTGCGTGGTAGCCGCTGCGGAAGGGGACGATATCGAAGATTAACTCTTCGCTTCGGAAGTTGTCCGGAGAACCGAAAACCACCTCCAGCGTGATTGAGCCCGTACAGCGAGCCTCTACGCCTGGTATGACTCCTTTAAAGGTAGTATTTGTTGGTTTGATTCGTGAGGGGTTAATGCCCATCTTTCGCACTGTGTCCTGATAAAGCAGGGTGAGGCTGCTCCCACAGTCCATCGGGACTCGTGTTAGGTGAAACCCATCGATAATTGGGTCGAGGACTAGTGCGGCTGAACCGCCATGGCGGATACTAGTTGGGTGATCTCGACGATCGAAGGTGATCGGGAATGACGACCACGGATTGAATTTTGGGGCGACTGGCTCTACCGCGTAGACGTCCCGAAGTGCTCGCTTGCGCTCCCTTTTGGGATGTGTGTAGCGTATATCATGTTCACCGTTTTGACTTGAGGGGGAAATTTCTTCTGTCCCCCAGTGTTCGGCTGCCGGGGCTCTTCGTCCTCGTCCTCACTTTGTGATCCCTTTTCTTTGTTTTCGGCATTTAACTTACCAGCCTGTTTGAAAACCCAACAGTCTTTGTTGGTGTGATTTGCTTGTTTGTCTGGTGTGCCGTGTATCTGGCATGGACGGTCAAGTATGCGGTCCGGGCTGGAAGGTCCTTCATTGCTTCTTTTGTAGGGCTTCTTCCGTTGGCCGGACTTGGAGCCACTGAATCCGGCGTTAACTGTGGTGTCGTCGGTGTTGTCGCCATTGCTTTGGCGTTTGTGTCTATTGCGCCGGTGCTGTTCTTGGCTTCGGTGGGGCCTACCTCGCCGGCTGTATTTTTGCTACGAGCCAGCCAGCTGTCCTCACCCGCGCAAAAGCGGGTCATGAGTGCCGTAAGGGCTGCCATGGACTTCGGCTTTTCTTGGCCAAGGTGGCGTGCTAGCCATTCGTCACGGACGCTGTGTTTAAAGGCCGCTAGGGCTTCGGCATCCGCACAGTCAACGATCTGGTTCTTTTTGGTTAGGAACCTAGTCCAGAATTTTCTGGCTGATTCTCCAGGTTGTTGAACTATGTGGCTTAAGTCATCGGCATCAGGTGGCCGGACATATGTACCTTGGAAGTTGTCAAGGAAGGCTTCTTCCAAGTCCTCCCAGCTGTCGATGGAGTTTTTAGGCAGGCTATTTAGCCAGTGTCGAACTGGCCCCTTGAGCTTTAGTGGGAGGTATTTGATGGCGTGGAGGTCGTCTCCACGGGCCATGTGGATGTGGAGAATAAAGTCCTCAATCCATACTGCGGGATCGGTTGTTCCGTCGTATGATTCAATGTTGACGGGCTTGAACCCCTCGAGGAATTCGTGATCCAGTACCTCATCTATGAAGCAGAGAGGGTGTGCGGCGCCTCTATATCGGGCCGTGTCACGGCGCACTTCTGATGAAGTCCGTCTGCGGTCATTGGCTCGGGCGTGACTAGGTTTGTCGCGTCCGAATAGGTAGCCGTCATCTCGAGTAGGGAAGCGTTCTCGCGATCCGTAGATCAATCTGGTGTGTCCTGCTCTGCTGTCCAATTCTTGCCGAAGGTCATATGTATGGTCCCGAGCTGGTCTGTCCTTGTGTTTACGAGGCAGTGGGGCGGGCTGTTGTTCGGCCTGAGTTGTCGTTTTGTCCCGACCGCGGGGCGGTCGGTCCGCCGCACTGTCCCGACCTCGTGGTGGTAGTTCCGCATTACACGGGGGATTTGGTGCCTCCTTGTCGAACCGAGGTAGCAGTCTACGCTTTGGGTAACTCTTGGTTGGGCGCTTGAGGCCGTATTCTTCGGCTGCCAGGACATTAGTCCACCTGTCAATGAGCAGGTCTTGATCAGCTTGGAGCTGCTGCTGCTTCTTCTTCAGGCTTCTTGCAGTGGCTATTAGCTGGCGCTTGAAGCGCTCCTGCTCGAGGGGTGCCTCAGGCATGATGAAGTCCTCATTGCCGAGGCTCTCATCATCCTCGGAGACTGGACGATGACTATCATCATCCTGGTCATTGGGCATGGCCTGCTTATCAGGGTCATCTTGCACGTTGTCTTGTTCCCCCTGTTCGGATGTAGCTCCAACAGGGTCTTCACTGTTTTCGGCGTCGCCCGGAGTACTATTTTCTCCGGTGCCAGTGTTGCCGTCTTTTGAGCGACGTGGCTTAGAGCGGCGTTTAGGGCGCCGGTGCCTAGATTGCGTCTGAGTGGGTTTATTCGCATCTGGCTCTTCTTTGTCGTCGCCAGATCCTTTAGGTGTATCAACCATGTACACGTCGTACGAAGAGGTGGCCGTCCAACGTCCAGTGAATGGCGGGTCTTGGCCTTGCTCCTTGTCGGCATCGTCGTCCATACCGTTGATGTCTTTGGAGCCATAATCGAGCTCGTCGGTTAATTCCTCGACGGTAGCTATGAAGTGGGTGGCGGATGGGAAGCAAAATTACCCATCATCAGCCTCTAACTCGAACCGAACATAGTTCGGCTGCGAGTCCTTCTCCAAGGACAAATTCTTTAGAGAGTTCAGCACATCGCCCAAAGGTGAGTGCTGGAAAACGTCTGCGGCGCCGAATTCGAAGATCGATAACCGATCTAGCTCGGTGTCCGCAGGCGTACACGGTCCTGAACTTATAGCCGGAGACGAGTCCGAAGTTCCGTTGGCGCAACTATTGCAGGGTGTTGAATCCGTGTGCGGCTCCAACGCCGCGGACTCTATGGCTTTGGATGGCACAATTTGCTCCGGATCTAAGGCTGTAGCGGTTATAGGAACCATCTCCTGAACCCGGTCCGATGACAGATTTAAGTCATGTTCATCGGAGCGAGGGGGAGCGATCGCCGCGGTCTCATATCCATTGAAGATCAAGTCCCCACGGATATCCGCAACATAGTTCAGGTTTCCAAATCTGACCTGGTGGCCAGGGGCGTAGCTACGGACCTGCTCCAGATGGCCAAGCGAGTTGGCCCGCAGTACGAAGCCGCCGAACACAAAAATCTGTCCGGGGAGGAAGGTTCCTCCTTGGACAGCGTCATTATCGACGATTGAAGGGGCCATCGAACCATTTGCCGACGGCATAGTGGAACTCTCAATGAAAGCACCAATGTCGGTGTCAAAACCGGCGGATCTCGGGTAGGGGGTCCCGAACTGTGCGTCTAGGATCGATGGTAACAGGAGACGGGGGACACGATGTTTACCCAGGTTCGGGCCCTCTCTATGGAGGTAATACCCTACTTCCTGCTTGATTGATCTTGATGAATATGAGTATTACAAGAGTTGATCTACCACGAGATCATAATGGCTAAACCCTAAAAGCCTAGCATGTATGACTATGGTAATGAATGTGTCCTATCCGGACTACACCCTCCGGTTTATATAGACACCGGGGGAATCTAGGGTTACATAGAGCCGGTTACATAAGAAGGAATATTCATAACCGGTCGGCTAGCTTGCCTTCCACGCCAAGGAGAGTCCAATCCGGACACGGGTACAGTCTTCGGCCTTCATGTCTTCACAGCCCATCAGTCCGGCCCATGGATAACAGGCTGGACGCCCGAGGACCCCTTAGTCCAGGACTCCCTCAGCTGCCACCGCCGATCATTATCGAGCCCCGCCGAGGGCATTTACGTCTTTTCACTTTCACCCCTGTGTGTGGTGGCCTCTGGTTGGTCCTTGCGTCGATGAGGTGATGGACGACATTGGCTTGCCTCTTCTTGCTCCCACTCGCCCCCTTCCCAGCCCTCACCCCGCCACCCCGCCCGCCCCGCTCGCTGTGGCCGATGGCCGTGCCCCCTTCCCAGTCCTCACCCCGCCGCCCCGCCCGTCTCGCTTGTCCTGGCCGATGGCCGTGCCCCCTTCCCAGTCCTCACCCCGCCGCCCTGCTCGTCTCGCCCGCCGTGGCCGATTGCCGGGGAATTCTGGACCTTGGCGCAGACTCGTGCTCCCGAGCGGCGGCAGCGGCGGATCCCTCCGCGTCGCGGGGCCAGCCCTGCTGCCAGCGCCGCGCCGAGGTGCCGCCGACTTGGAGGCCCGTGTTAGGCAGCCACCGTGGCATCGTCGGTGCCGAATGCGGTGGTGGGGCCTTTGGGGACCGTGTGGCGAAGGACCGTCGCAGCTTCCGGCCATGGGTTCTGGCGACGCCAAGCCGTAGATCTGAGCCGCCGTCTCCCGTTTTTTCCCTCCATGCTTCGATTTGGTACCTCCACTCCTCTCCACCTCTCCCCCTCACCCACCCCTCGCCGTGCGAGTGTGTGTGTGTGCAGTGCTCAGAAGCTGATTTGCGGAGAATGTATCAACGTCACACCAAATAGGCCACCATCATACTAGAAGCAGTGGCATCACATGACTTATGTATTTGGCATGGTTTCTTTGAAATGCCGGGTTCTCATAATGACATCAACATGCTTCCACGATCTCCAGCATTCAGGAGGCTTTGGAATGGGGAATCGCCGCAATGCAGCTACATTGTCAATGGTTGTGACTACACCATGGGATACTATCTTGCCGATGGCATCTATCCTAAGTGGGTGGCGTTTGTGAAGACCAGATCCGAACCACGGGGCAACAAACAAAGCCACTTTGCAACAATGCAGGAAGCAGCTAGGAAGTATGTGGAGAGGGCATTGGGAGTGCTTCAAACTCGTTGGAGAACTGTTCGTGGAGCTGTAGTGATGTGGTAATCAGAAACTTTGTGGCAGCTCATGACATGTTGTGTTATTTTGCACAATATGATTGTCGAGAATGAGGGTGATGGTGTTGCCCAAACCAATGATTTTGAAGCGCCTGGAGAACAAGTTCAAATCCCGGTAGATCAAGATGCAAATCAGCTTATGATCTTTCTACGGATATGTGGACACACAATGGAAAGCAAAGAGCTAATGCTTGAGTTCTGCACTTAAAATAAAATTTATGTAAGAACTATGTATATTCGCTACCAACATTTCTTATTTACGTGCGACATTGTCGCGTATGATGGACATGCATGTATTTGAGAGTCTGGATTTGAGATTTGTGCATGACGGGCACCAGATATGAGGGCTGTCCGGATGCACCCACAGGCGTGCCCGGGCGCGTCCGTGAACATATAGGGGGGCGGATTTGTCAAGTCCGGTTGTAGATGCTCTGAGGTCATCTCCAACGCAGGCCCTCAAACTGCCCGCAAACGTCTGGACATCGCAGTCCGGACCACGGAAGCCATCCAATGCGGACCAGTATCAGTCCGTCGAGCGGTCCGGACGCACTTTTCCTCGTAATCAGAGAGAAAGGGGGTGGGCTTGGTAGGCGTCCGGACCGCTGCCACGCTGATGCGGCTTGAAGCTACGTCGGTATTTCCCCAAAGAGGAAGGGATGATGCAGCACAGCGGCGGTAGGTATTTCCCTCAGTGGTGAAACCAAGGTTATTGAACTTGTAGGAGAACCAAGCAACACAACGTAAACAGCACCTCCACACAAATAACAAAATTCGCAACCCGACGTGTAAAAGGGGTTGTCAATCCCTTTCAGGTAGCGGCGCCCCAAGATAGGCAAACGGACGTGAATAAATTGTAGTAGATTGATAGATCGAATGCCAACTAAAATAAATAAGAATAAAATGCAGCAAGGTATTTTTGTTTTTTTTGTTTAATAGATCTGAAAACAAAAGCAATGGAAAAGTGGATCGCAAAGGCAAATATATGAGAAAGAGACCCTGAGGCCGTAGGTTTCACTAGTGGCTTCTCTCGAGAAAAATAGCAAACGGTGGGTAAACAAATTACTATTGGGCAATTGATAGAACTTCGAATAATCATGACGATATCCAGGCAATGATCATTATATAGGCATCACGTCCAGGATTAGTAGATCGACTCCTGCCTGCATCTACTACTAATACTCCATAGATCGACTGCTATCCAGCATGCATCTAGTGTATTAAGTTCATGGAGAAACGGAGTAATGCAATAAGAACGATGACATGATGTACACAAGATCTATTTATGTAGATATAGACCCCATCATTTTATCCTTATTGGCAACGATACATACGTGTCGGTTCCCTCTCTGTCACTGGGATCAAGCACCGTAAGATCGAACCCACTACAAAGCACCTCTTCCCATTGCAATATAAATAGATCAAGTTGGCCAAACAAAACCCAAATATCGGAGAAGAAATACGAGGTTATAAGCAATCATGCATATAAGAGATCAAAGAAACTCAAATAACTTTCATGGATATAAAAAGATATATCTGATCATAAACTCAAAGTTCATCCGATCCCAACAAACACACCGCAAAAAGAGTTACATCATATGGATCTCCAAGAGACCATTGTATTGATAATCAAAATAGAGAGAGGAAGCCATCTAGCTACTAACTACGGACCCGAAGGTCTACAAAGAACTACTCATGCATCATCGGAGAGGCACCATTGTAAGTGGTGAACCCCTTCGTGATGGTGTCCAGATTGGATCTGGAGGTTCTGGACTCTGCGGCGGCTGGAATTGATTTTCGTCGACTCCCCTAGGGTTTCTGGAATATTGGGGTATTTATAGAGTAAAGAGGCGGTTCAGGGGGCACTCGAGGTGGGCACAACCCACCAGGGCGTGCCTGGGCCTCCAGGCGCGCCCTGGTGGGTTGTGCTCCCAGGCGTGCCCTGGTGGGTTGTGCTCCCCTCGGAGCAGCCCCCAGGTGCTTCTTCGGCTCATTGGTTGTCTTCTGGTCCAAAAAAAATCTCCAAAAAGTTTCGTTGCGTCTGGACTCCGTTTGGTACTGATTTCCTGCGATGTAAAAAACATGCACAAAACAACAGCTGGCACTTGGCACTATGTCAATAGGTTAGTACCAAAAAATGATATGAAATGGCTATAAAACATCCAAGATTGATAATATAATAGCATGGGACAATAAAAAATTATAGATACGCTGGAGACGTATCGCACGCCTACTCCTGACTACCCTGACCCATCGAAACCCCTCCACCCGCACCCGTGTGCGTTCCCACCCGGTGCCAGTCCCGCATTCATGCCGCTGCAGAGCGACCGCTCCGCATTAACGCCGGCTCAGAGCGGACGTAACCTCTCATTGGCGCCGGCATTGAAGCGGCGTGCGGGCTAAGAGTGTCGCCCGCGTCGTGTCCCCAGTGTCCACGCCTATTCAATGTTGAATAGACATATGCTGTACGAGATGGGTCGGATATCAACCATGCCCTCTCAATGCCCGTCCGTCCGTATGCCGCCATTAAGCAGCCTCGCCAGCCGAGGAAACAACTCTGGCGCCGCACATTGACGCACCCAGACACTTGGCCTTACCGGAATCCGCTATATAAAGGTAGCCACACCCGGCTAGACTCCACACCATAACTCATCCTCCTCCCTTGCACCACATCCACCATGACCGCGAGGGGGAACGCTCTGTGGGAGAGCTTGTCAAGGGAGATAAAGCACGAGATGGCCTCCCTTGCAGCCGCCTGGCAGTCCCACCGTGCTAGGCGGATCGAGCAGGGCATGCTGACCACCAACTAGCTTGAGGTCTCCAACGACGAACCCACCGGCTCCAACGACGACACGACGCCGGACCCCTACATCGGTACATGCCGGTATGACCATGGAGCAGGTGCAGGCGCACTAAAGGGCCACCATGGCGGAGGAGGAGCGGCCTGCGCCGGCTCCTATGTGGGTGTTCCAACAGACGTAGGAAGAGCAAAGATAGAACATGTTCCTTCTTGAGCAGCATTGGCTGGCGGAGGGTCAGGTCTACGACGAGCGCGCAAGCGAGGCAGCCGTGGTCGCCATGGCTGTGGTGGACCCGATCTTCGTTGCGGAGCAGGGCACGCTCTACGAGGCCGCACACTCCACTTACAACGAAGTTCCAGTGCAGCCGGACGCGAACGCGACCACCAACTGCGTGTCCTACGCGCCGCTGTCCAACATTCCGGGCGCACGTGGCAAGTGAACAGTGACGAACCATCCACATCCATCATTGACCTCGCGTCCACCGACGCCGGCGACAGACAGGTCGTGGACTCCTCCGAGGATGAGTAGGGCATGGGAGGCGGTAGAGCCTGGTGTCCCATGTAGGTTGGTCCATCTCCCATGTTCTACTCTTCCTCGCAGGAGACTGCAACTTCACTTCAAGGTTTTAAACCCTGTCGTCGGTCATGGAGACGGCAGATGGAGGACGTGATCTCCGATGCGGAATACAAAGGAAGTGGATGATGGGCACCACCGTAGGATAGGTTTAGGGTCAGGTTTATTTGTTTGGTCCTAATGTTCGAAATGTAATGAAAATCCGCCATGTTTGCATGAATCTCGTCTGGTTTATATAAAACCCGTTGTGTTTGCATTAATTTCGTCCGGTTAGTTCAAATAATGGTTGGAATATATGCGGGTAGCGTTGGATGGCCACCTCCGGCATCCATGTCCATGGACATATGCCTAGCAAATTTGCGGGTCAGTGTTGGAGATGCCCTAAGCATGTGTTTGGTAGGACGGATTGCCAAATATGGATAGGACCATCCAAGTTTTCTTGGTGAGAGGGCCAATTTAAATGACTAGTGGTATAAGTGGGATGAGCTCAATTTTAAACTAAAGGTCAAATTTCAATCACCAAATAAGTGAGCCCCGTGTAAATAGGAATAAAGAAGCATATATCAAGATATTTTTCATTATCCAATGTACATATCAGTAGAGATGTTACTATTTTTTGTGTGCTAGTGCCTAGTTTTAAGTTGAGATGGAAAAAAATCATACCAAACTCGGTGATCTAGATGGTTATTTTCATCTATAAAAAATTAGGTATTCACACATTTTAAAACGTATGTGCAATTTTAAAATCGGAAATGTTGTAGTCAGACTTAACAACATTTGACTTGGTTGATCTGGAGGAAGGTGGATCGAAGGTGGTCCCACACTAACGCGAGGAGAGGCGATATGAGGCGTCTTTGTCTTCCGATATCTCCTCCAGAGATATTCGGGCGTCCGTAGCCGGACACGGGATGATGGTAGAGGCGGCGTCATAGACGAGTATGCGCACTCCCGTGAAGACACAAAATCTTTGATCAGGCTATGTTGACGCGCGCCGTGTCATGTCCTTGCCGAGGGAGGTGAATTGAAACTCAGCTTTTGGGATGAAAATCTTAGCTCGGAAATCCGTGGTAGTATCCGTGCATGATCGATAAAAAATCCTAGCTCGGAAATCAAACACTATTTTTTTTGCACTATTTTGTTTAGTTTGTTATGACACAGTGAACACTTTGTTTGCGTGTATGTGAACAAAATTATAAAATCGACTGACAATTAGTTGTGTTCGACGGGATACTGAGCGTTAGAAATAACAGCTTGACAGCCGTCTTATAAATAGCAAATCAGAACTTTCTACCGGATTCAGGAGAAAAACGTGTCAGGCGATTGATTAGTACTACTACCAGTATGTTGCTTCGTAAAGACCGGCAATAACCTGAACCTCCCGTGTGGATCACGGTTCATGCATGCTCCCAAGACCCAAGCTATGTCGCAGTAGAGACTATTGCTCCTACCACATCCGTATGTCGAATCGATCGTGACCAGCTGTATGCGACCGATCTCACCACGGCAGCTCTAACGGAGCACTGACACCAGCCGATGAGGTGCAACTGCTGCATGGCGCCGCTCAGACCTTTCCCTCAAGCAGCTGTGGGGCAGCTCGATCCGGTGGCGACTGGCCATGCTGTGCCCGAACCTGACATGAACGCATGAAGGCGACCGGCCGCAGCGGCCAGCTAGCCGCTGGATCTCATCTGGGCCTGGCGATCGAGCAGAGCAAGAACTGGGCAGGGGGCATGGGTTTTGTTTGTCCGAGAGGGAAAAGAAACGATGAAACAGCACTTGTGGCTGTACATTAGTGTGCGTGGGCGCAGACGCAGTAACGGGGTTCTGTTACGGTATGGGGATAACTGGACTGGACAGGGCCCTCCATTATGCTCTTTGTCATGCCGCCTTGTCCGTCCTATCAAATCCCAGCCACGCAGTGCAAAGCCTACTCCTGTTTCCGTATGCAGGAGCATATTACAGTACGGTAATGCCTTGTGGCTGTAGGATTGCACTACTATACTGCTACGTCTGACCAAACCTTGTTTCAGTTGGGCCATTCTAGTGACAGATGCAACCAAATCTCAAGACCATGCATGCATGCAAAACAAAAACAAAAAACCGGCCAACGTGCATGTGTGGTGCGTTCCTTTCATTTTGAAAGAAAGCACTTCCACCATCTTTGTTGCGTCTGGCTGCAAGCAAAAGTAAAAAGGAAAATTGTCCAGAAACAACAGGCAGTCAAGGATAAGCTAGACGGATTGACGAGACTCGACCATGGCGCGATCTCTGAAACAATCTCCATGAAACATGCCAGCGGCCACCCTAGCTACGCTGCATGGGATAGCTTGGCAAACAGTCTCCATGGACATGGCCTCTGCCCGCTCTAACCACTGTTTTCCGGCATGCCAAGTCTTGTCGCGGACCCACCGGTTAGTTATTGACATGTTGGGCCGCTCCGTGCCGTGCATGCCCGGGATACTTGGACTGGTCTATGCCTTTTGGAGCGTCGAAACGTGAGGTCTCTCAGAGGTGCACAGTGCCGCTACTGGCCGGGGGCGGGAGGGGGGATGGCCGGAGCATGTGTGCGAGAACGGCGGGCCGGCGGCCGTCTTTTAACGCGCCGCTGCCTGGCCTATGCTTTGTCACGTTCACGTCGGAGATAGGCATAGCAGTAGTAGCATGCAGAGGCAGAGTCAGGAGGTGGGATCCCCTCCTGGATCCGGTCAATCTTTTCGCTCCACGTGATCGCCCACGCCGCTTGTTTTCATTGCCAGTGACATTTTCGGGTGAAAACTGCTAGGCGCACAAGGCGAAAATTGCCAGAGTAATTAACTAGCTTACGTACGAAATATCCATCACCCCATTGTGCTGCGAACGCACATGTTGGTTGGCGAGACAGATCGATTCTTCGCTCCCAAAAAAAATCTCTGACGAACCACCAGGCCCAGCCACTGGGAATCTACCTCTAGTTACGGCACGTTTCTCCCGTTTGGCCGTCCCGTTTGTACTGCTTACTGCACTAGCACTACCAACAGCTTGTTGCTGTCTGAGCCTACCCCTACCCCGGTCTGTACTCGTGCAACGGAGAGACCCGCTGCACGTTTCGGGATCGAGCTTATATTATCATCGCTCGTTCGCTCGCTGTTACAGGCATATACGTACAGTAACAGTAGGGCTCGTCAAACCACTGTTCGGCAATCAATCTAAGCATGCAGCAGCAGCAGCAATGCCGTCGATGATGGTTGGTTAATTGGACAACGGTCAACAGTGCGGGGCTACAGGGCGAGGATTGGCGGCCGTGCCTACGCATCGAGATCGGCAGGCCCAGCCACACAGCAGAAGGGCCATTCCAATTATTCCCGGCCGGTTAAGGATCTGAGAGCAACTAAATGAAGAGCGCTCGTTCTGTAGGCTTTCCAAGGGTCACTTACGTGTCGCGCTCTGAGCGCTCCTTTCGGATTTAATTTTTAAATTTTTTCACGCGTTTCCGGCTTTTTGGATGGTTTTTTCCGGTTTTTCTTAGCATTTCGTAAAAAAAACGAATTTCTTTTTTGCGTGAAAAAATGTGTTTATTTGCTTCCGCGAGAGGCACGGCCGTGCCTCTCGGAAATGGAAAAAAATACGTGTTTTTTTACTTCCGCGAGAGACACAGATAGCCGTGCCTCTCGAAAACGAAAAAAAGCACACGTTTTTTTTCTTCCGCGAGAGCGTACCTCTCGGAAACGGAAAAATACAGTTTTTTTTTCTTTCACGAGGGGAACGGATTTGCTTTCGCGAGAGGCATGGCCGTGCCTCTCGAAAACGAAAAAAAGCATGTTTTTTTTTCTTCCACGAGCGTGCCTCTCGAAAACGAAAAGAAACTTGTTTTCTCTTCTTTTTCCCTTCCGCGCGAGGCATGCAGCGCAACCTAGAAAGATGAAAGTGATATATGTAACACACATGCAGTGCAACCTAGAAAGATGAAAGTGATATACTCCTGAATTAGAGCCCCGTCCCTGGTCTCTGAATCATTTGTGTGTTGCGCGGCGCCATTTAATTTGCTCGTTGGCAGTACCACTATACTACCATGACAGTCGTGATGGAGGGCGTAAGAATCTGTCTGTCGACCTGCTCTCCCCCCGGCCGCTGATCCTCAAGGGCAGCAAGTGGGTTTTTGTGCCCGCTCCGCCGGTGCCGCGGACACGCACGCCCGAATCTGAGGCGCGCGCCGCCAGCCGCGAGAGGCTGCATGCACAGGAGAGTGTGCCCGCGTCGGAGGCAGTCGTATAGTCCTCCCGCCACCGCCGTGAGGTGTCGGCGGTGCCCGGCAAGGAGGAGCGGCTCCTCGTGTGGGTCTACTGCCGTTCACTTACAATAGCAGCCGGATCCAAAGAAAAACGCGAAGGCGCTCCGGCTGAGCCCGGAAGACCTCCGCGAGCGAGGCGTTGAGAGTGGCCAAACTCAAGTGGAAGCTGGACCGCATCGTCCAGAGGATGAATGGCTAGATCGTCTCCTCCTCTTCCTCCGATGTCACCGACAGCTCCGATGACACCCCTCCCCTCCTGCCACGGTCGCCTACAACTACGCCGGTGACCGGAAGGGCAAAAGCCCGGCGAAGAAGTGGTGAAGAAGCTCTGCCATCCGTTTTATATTATCCTTTTTTACTTGTTTCACTTTAGAACCTTCCGGCGATGAACTGTGATGATCTTTTTATTGATGTAAAGTGGATTGTGTGCATTTCTATGTCCGTTTGCTGCCGATTTCTATGTCCGTTGTTTGAATGTCCTTCTGTATCGTTGATGATCTATGTAGACTGGTTTTACGTCGCATTCGTAGTACGAAATTTAGGGTGCCGGAGAAGAGGTACGTGGCTGTGGGCGAGAATTTGAAATCCGATCTGTCACTGTACACGCCCGGAAGCGTCCGCGAACATATAGAACGCCGGATTTGGTAATCATGGTTGTAGATGCTCTTATTGAGGGTGTCAGGATTCATGCTGCTCCCTCCCAAGCTATCTAGCACTAGCAGGCAGGGAGGAGTGGCACAACTCTGAACTTCCCATCTAGAGACTGTTGCTCCTACCACATCCATAACCTGATCAGCTCCATGCGACCGATCTCACCGTAACTCCAAGTCTCCAACGAACTGGCACCAGCCGATGAGATGGAACTGCATGGCGTTGCTCAGACCTTTCCCTGACGCAACTGACATGGCACGCAAGAGGTGACGGCGACCGGCCGCAGCAGCTAGCTAGCTACGGAGTATAGCCATTCGATCTGGCGATCGACCAGGACGGGGCATGGTGTGGTATGGACAGGGTAACGTAAGCCGTCATGGATCGTGGTACTGCCCTGTTTTGTTTGCCCGAGATAGAAAAGACACGATGGAAGAGAGCAGTTGTGGTTATATGTGGGCGCAGACGCAATAACGGGGTCCCTGTTACGGTATGGGGATAACTGGACAGGACCCTCCATTATGCTCTTTGTCATGCCGCCTTGTCCGTCCTATCAAATCTCAGCCATGCATGCAGATGTAGTGCAAACCCTACACCTGTTTCTGTACGCATATACTCCGTATAACAGTACGGTCCAAGAGCATCTACAGCCGGGTCATCAAATTCGGCCCCTCAACCGCCCGCGGACGCGTCCGGACACGTCCGTAGGCGGGCAATCCTTAATCTGTGTCCTTCACATCTGCACTCTTCATATCCGATACTCTATATCCATACTACGCATGTACCGTGAACATAAATTACGTAGATCATCGCATGAACTATAAAACGGACATAGATATGCACATTCCGATCACCAAGAGATCACAGACGGATCTCCAAAAAACTACTAAAGTTCACATAATACACATACGACAGACATGTTCTAACTATAAAGATATAAATAACTACAAATTAACGACAAAGACCGGGGAGATTCACCACTTCCTTGCTGCGCCTTTGCCCTTTCGGTCGCCAGCGCAACTGTAGGTGTCGACGGCAGATGGTGGACCATCGGAGTCGTCGGAGGTGGAGCTGTGGTCATCGCCGTCGTCGTCGGAGAGGACGATAAGCCCCTTCATCCGGCGGACGTCCATGTACTGCTGCTGCTTGAGCTTGGCCACTCGAGTCGCCTTCGCCGCCGCCTCCGACGCCTCGCGCTCTAACCGCTCAATGGCAAGCCCAAGCGCCTTGGCATTCTTCCTCCGTAGCCAGCGAGCTTAGTCAGTGACCGCCGGTAGACCCAAGCAAGGAGCCGCTTGTCCTCGTCGGCCTCCGCTAGCAACCCGCGGCGGCGGCGCACATATTGCTCCGCCACGTTCCTCTTCCTTCCCCGCTGCCTCTCACGGCGGCCAGTGCGCGCCTTCGATTCCGGCGTTCGCGTGCGGGCAGGCGGAACGGGCACTAGCAACCATCATTGCCCGCATAGGGAAGGGGACGGAATGGGGGGTGATACGTCTCCAACGTATCTATAATTTATGAAGTATTCATGCTATTATATTATCCTTCTAGGATGTTTTATATGCGCTTATATGCTATTTTATATGATTTTTGGGACTAACCTATTAACCTAGAGCCCAGTGCCGGTTTCTGTTTTTTCCTTGTTTTTGAATATCGCAGAAAAGGAAAACCAAACGGAGTCCACTTGACCTGAAACTTGACGGAGCTTATTTTTGGACCAGAAGAAGGCCATGGAGTAAAAGAGTTGGGCCAGAAGAGTCCCGGGCTGCCCACGAGGGTGGGAGGCGCGCCCACCCCCCGGGCTCCCCCCTACCTCGTGGACAGCCCGGAGACCCCCCTGACTTGTTCCCGATGCCAAAACCTCTTATATATACAGAAACCCCCAGAACATAACCTAGATCGGCAGTTCCGCCGCCGCAAGCCTCTGTAGCCACCAAAAACCAATCAGGACCCTGTTCCAGCACCCTGCCGGAGGGGGGAATCATCACTGGTGGCCATCTTCATCATCCCGGCGCTCTCCATGACGAGGAGGGAGTAGTTCACCCTCGGGGCTGAGGGTATGTACCAGTAGCTATGTGTTTGATCTCTCTCTCTCGTGTTCTTGAGGTGGTACGATCTTGATGTATCGCGAGCTTTGCTATTATAGTTGGATCTTATGATGTTTCTCCCCCTACTCTCTTGTAATGGATTGAGTTATCCCTTTGAAGTTATCTTATCGGATTGAGTCTTTAAGGATTTGAGAACACTTTATGTATGTCTTGCATGTGCTTATCTGTGGTGAGATTGGGATATTCACGTGATCTACTTGATGTATGTTTTGGTGATCAACTTGCGGGTTCCGTAACATTGTGAACTTATGCATAGGGGTTGGCACACGTTTTCGTCTTGACTCTCCGGTAGAAACTTTGGGGCACTCTTTGAAGTTCTTTGTGTTGGTTGAATAGATGAATCTGAGATTGTGTGATGCATATCGTATAATCATACCCACGGATACTTGAGGTGACATTGGAGTATCTAGGTGACATTAGGGTTTTGGTTGATATGTGTCTTAAGGTGTTATTCTAGTACGAACTCTAGGATAGATCGAATGGAAAGAATAGCTTCGTGTTATTTTACTACGGACTCTTGAATAGATCGATCAGAAAGAATAACTTTGAGGTGGTTTCGTACCCAACAATAATCTCTTCGTTTGTTCTCCGCTATTAGTGACTTTGGAGTGATTCTTTGTTGCATGTCGAGGGATAGTTATATGATCCAATTATGTTATTATTGTTGAGAGAACTTGCACTAGTGAAAGTATGAACCCTAGGCCTTGTTTCAACACATTGCAATACCGTTTGTGCTCACTTTTATCATTAGTTACCTTGCTGTTTTTATATTTTCAGATTACAAAAACCTATATCTACCATCCATATTGCACTTGTATCATCATCTCTTCGCCGAACTAGTGCACCTATACAATTTACCATTATATTGGGTGTGTTGGGTACACAAGAGACTCTTTGTTATTTGGTTGCAAGGTTGCTTGAGAGAGACCATCTTCATCCTACACCTCCCACTGATTGATAAACCTTAGGTCATCCACTTGAGGGAAATTTGCTACTGTCCTACAAACCTCTGCACTCGGAGGCCCAACAACGTCTACAAGAAGAAGGTTGCGTAGTAGACATCAAGCTCTTTTCTAGCGCCGTTGCCGGGGAGGTGAGTGCTTGAAGGTATATCTTTAGATCTTGCAATCGAATCTTTTTGTTTCTTGTTTTATCACTAGTTTAGTTTATAAAAGAAAACTAAAAAATGGAATTGAGGGTGCCTCATATGCTTCACCTTTTTAATATCTTTTGTGAAAATGATGGGAAGGAAAATTGTGCTCAAGTACTAGAAGAAGAATTACATAGAATGCTTGGCATAAAATATGTGAATGATGAGCATGATTGCATTGTTGTTAGTATGAATTCTTTGAATACCCATGATGCTAATGATATGGAAAGCCACAAGCTTGGGGAAGCTATGTTTGATGAAGATGATATTTTTTGTCCCCAAGTTTTGATGAGCAAATTTATTATGATGAAAGCATGCCACCTATTTATGATGATTATTGTGATGACACATATGCTATAAAGAATAAAGATAACCATGAAACTTGTCATCATGATTTTAATTTTCAATTGGATTATGCTTCACATGATAGTTATTTTGTTGAGTTTGCTCCCACTACTATTGATGAGAATAAATTTGCTTATGTGGAGAGTAGTAAAATTTCTATGCTTGTGGATCATGAAATGAATGCTTTACGTGCTGGTTATATGGTTGAATTCATTCATTATGCTACTGAAAATTATTATGAGAGAGGATCATATGCTTCTACATACTGCAATAATATCAAGTTTCCTCTCTATGTGCTGAAAATCTTGAAGATTTGCTTGTTTTACCTTCCTATGCTAGTTGTTTCATGTTCCCATAAGTTGTTTGCTCACAAAATCCCTATGCATAGGAAGTGGGTTAGGCTTAAATGTGCTAGTCATATTCTTCATGATGCTCCCTTTATGTTTTAATTCTTATCTTTTATGTGAGCATCATTGAAATCATCATGCCTAGCTAAAAAGGCATTAAAGAAACACGCTTGTTGGGAGACAACCCGATATTTACCCCTTCTGTTTTTATGTGTTCAAATGATTAAGCTACTGCAGTAATCATGTTTTATAGATTTTTTTTCGATAAAGTGCCAAGTAGAACCTTTGGGAAGACTTGGGTGAAAGTTAAAGTGATCTTGCTGTAAAAAACAGAAACTTTGCGCTCACGAGTTTAGCTGTCATTTTTTACAGAAGAGTGATTTTAAGTTGATTCTTTTTGCAGAAGATTAATAGACAAATTACTCAGGTCCAAAAATTTATTTCAGAACTTTTGGAGTTCCATAAGTATACGTTTGATACATATTACTACAGACTGTTCTGTTTTTGACCGATTCTGTTTTCTATGTGTTGTTTGCTTATTTTGATGAATCTATGAGTAGTATCGGAGGGTATGAACCATAAAGAAGTTGGAATACAGTAGATATTACACCAATATGAATTTAGAATGAGTTTACAACAGTACCTAAGTGGTGATTTGTTTTCTTATACTAACGGAGCTCATGAGATTTTCTGTTAAGTTTTGTGTTGTGAAGTTTTCAAGTTTTGGGTAAAGATTCGATGGAATATGGAATAAGGAGTGGAAAGAGCCTAAGATTGGGGATGCCCAAGGCACCCCAAGGTAATATTCAAGGACAACCAAGAGCCTAAGCTTTGGGATGCCCCGGATGGCATCCCCTCGTTCGTCTTCGTTCATCGGTAACTTTACTTGGAGCTATATTTTTATTCACCACATGATATGTGTTTTGCTTGGAGCGTCATTTTATTTTGTTAGTATTTTCTTGCTGTTATTTAGAATAATGTTTTGCATCTCTATTTTCAATAAAAATGTCAAGGATAGCCTTTACCATGCTTATTTTGCAAGTATACATGTTGCTGTTTCAAAACAGAAAGTTTACCGCTGTTGCAAAAATTCCTTAGAAAAGTCAGAATATGATAAAATGTTGAAACTTTTTGCATATTGAGCTCTGATAAATTTTCTACAGTGTGGTAGAATTTCATAATGTTTGGAGTTAGGGAAGTATGATGAATCTTGCATTCTTTACAGATTGTACTGTTTTGGCAGATTGATGTTATGTTTGCTGGTTTAATGATTATATTTGAGGATAGGAGTATTAAATATGCAGAGGCATTTAGTATGCAATGTTGAATAATAATTTTAGTGATTCGTTACAGTATAAAATGATAAGGTTTTTGCATTGTTTATACTAACTTATCTCACGAGTTCTTGTTGAGTTTGGTGTGGATGAAGCTTTCGAGATTTAGGAAACCGTGATATGAGAAGAATTAAGGAGACAAAAAATCTCAAGCTTGGGATGCCCAAGGCACCCCAAGATAATATTTCAAGAAGTCTCAAGCATCTAAGCTTGGGGATGCCCCGGTAGGCATCCCACTTTTCTTCTTCAACAATTATCGGTTAGTATCGGTTGAGCCTAAGTTTTTGCTTCTTCACATGATGAGTGCTATCCTTGAAATGTCGTTTTATTTTGTTTTGCTTGCTTTTTGAATAATATCCCAAGATCTGAAATTCTTAAATAAGAGAGAATCTTCACATAGCTACATAATTATTTAACTACTCATTGATCTTCACTTATATCTTTTTGGAGTAGTTTGTCATTTACTCGTGTGCTTCACTTATATCCTATGAGTAAATAGTTGAATGATTTGAATATCATAAATCTGAAATTATATATTTTTCATATGCTTATCCCATGGGGAGTAATGACTTCACATATAAGAAGTAGAGGTGGTAAATTTATTGAAGGTTAGCAAACATTGTATTGGTCACTTGAACAATTCATGAAAGAATATTGAAGGAAGAGAGATTTCACATATAAATATACTATCTTGGACATCTTCTATGATTGTGAGCCCCATTAATTATTTTCAAACCTGAGCAAATTAGTTGAAGTTGGACAAGGAAGACAACATAATGAGTTATGCTTGGGTATATTTGTATAGAAGTTATATTGTTATGGATCCTCTAACATGTGGTGCTTGCTATTTAGAATCCTTTGCTAGCCAAAATATCTGTACTAAGCGGGAATACTGCTTGTGCATCCAAATTCCTTGAACCAAATTTCTTCCATGAGTGTCCATGATAACCCACAAGTATAGGGGATCGCAACAGTTTTCGAGGGTAGAGTATTCAACCCAAATTTATTGATTCGACACAAGGGGAGCCAAAGAATATTCTCAAGTATTAGCAGTTGAGTTGTCAATTCAACCACACCTGGATAACTTAATATCTGCAGCAAAGTATTTAGTAGCAAAGTAATATGGAAGTAATGGTAACGGTAGCAAAAGTAATATTTTTGGGTTTTGTAGTGATTGTAATAGTAGCAACGGAAAAGTAAATAAGCGAAGAACAATATGTGAAAAGCTCGTAGGCATTGGATCGGTGATGGAGAATTATGCCGGATGCGGTTATTCATGCAACAGTTATAACATAGGGTGACACAGAACTAGCTCCAATTCATCAATGTAATGTAGGCATGTATTCCGAATATAGTCATACGTCCTTATGGAAAAGAACTTGCATGACATCTTTTGTCCTACCCTCCCGTGGCAGCGGGGTCCTAATGGAAACTAAGGGATATTAAGGCCTCCTTTTAATAGAGTACCGGACCAAAGCATTAACACATAGTGAATACATGAACTCCTCAAACTACGGTCATCACCGGGAGTGGTCCCGATTATTGTCACTTCGGGGTTGCCGGATCATAACACATAGTAGGTGACTATAGACTTGCAAGATAGGATCAAGAACTCACATATATTCATGAAAACATAATAGGTTCAGATCTGAAATCATGGCACTCGGGCCCTAGTGACAAGCATTAAGCATAGCAAAGTCATAGCAACATCAATCTCAGAACATAGTGGATACTAGGGATCAAACCCTAACAAAACTAACTCGATTAAATGATAAATCTCATCCAACCCATCACCGTCCAGCAAGCCTACGATGGAATTACTCACGCACGGCGGTGAGCATCATGAAATTGGTGATGGAGGATGGTTGATGATGACGATGGCGACGGATTCCCCTCTCCGGAGCCCCGAACGGACTCCAGATCAGCCCTCCCGAGAGAGTTTAGGGCTTGGCGGCGGCTCCGTATCGTGAAACATGATGAATCTTCTTCTCTGATTTTTTTCTCCCCGAACACGAATATATGGAGTTGGAGTTGAGGTCGGTGGAGCTCCAGGGGGCCCACGAGGCAGGGGGCGCGCCCCCACCCTCGTGCCCAGGGTGTGGGGCCCCTAGCCTTGATTCTTTCGCCAGTATTTTTTTATTATTTCCAAAAATAATCTCCGTGGAGTTTCAGGTCATTCCGAGAACTTTTGTTTCTGCACATAAATAACACCATGGCAATTCTGCTGAAAACAGCGTTAGTCCGGGTTAGTTCCATTCAAATCATGCACGTTAGAGTCCAAAACAAGGGCAAAAGTGTTTGGAAAAGTAGATACGACGGAGACGTATCAACTCCCCCAAGCTTAAACCTTTGCTTGTCCTCAAGCAATTCAGTTGATAAACAAAAAGTGATAAAGAAAAACTTTTACAAACTCGGTTCGCTCTTGTTGTTGTAAATATGTAAAGCCAGCATCCAAGTTTTCAGCAGAGATTATGAACTAACCATATTCACAATACTTAGGTCTCATGTTTACTCATGTCAATGGCATAATCAACTAGCGAGCAAAAATAATAAATCTCAGATGACAACACTTTCTCAAAACAATCATGATATGATATAACAAGATGGTATCTCACTAGCCCTTTCTGAGACCGCAAAACATAAATGCAGAGCACCTTTAAAGATCAAGGACTGACTAGACATTGTAATTCATGGTAAAAGAGATAAAATCATAGTCATACCCAATATAAATTAACAGTAATGGATGCAAATGACAGCGGTGCTCTCCAGCTAGTGCTTTTTAATAAGAGGGTGATGACTCAACATAAAAGTAAATAGATAGGCCCTTCGTAGAGGGAAGCAGGGATTTGTAGAGGTGCTAGAGCTTGATTTTGAAATAGAGATAAATAATATTTTGAGCGGCATACTTTCATTGTCAACATAACAACCAAGAGATGGCGATATCTTCCATGCTACACACATTATAGGCGGTTCCCAAACAGAATGGTAAAGTTTATACTCCCCCTCCACCAACAAGCATCAATCCATGGCTTGCTCGAAACAATGAGTGCCTCCAACTAACAACAGTCCCGGGGGAGTTTTGTTTGCAATTATTTTGATTTGATTTGCATAAAGCTTGGGACTGGGCATCCCGGTGACCAGCCATTTTCTCGTGAGTGAGGAGCGGAGTCCACTCCTCTTGAGAATGACCCGCCTAGCATGGAAAATACGGACAACCCTAGTTGATACATAAGCTATTCGAGCATACAAAACAGAATTTCATTTGAAGGTTTAGAGTTTGGCACATACAAATTACTTGGAACGGCAGGTAGATACCGCATATAGGAAGGTATAGTGGACTCATGTGGAATAACTTTGGGGTTTAAGGGATTGGATGCACAAGCAGTATTCCCGCTTAGTACAAGTGAAGCTAGCAAAAGACTGGGAGGCGACCAACTAGAGAGCGACAACAGTCATGAACATGCATTAAAATTAATAAACATTGAGTGCAAGCATGAGTAGGATATAATCCACCATGAACGTAAATATCATGAAGGCTATGTTGATTTGTTTCAACTACATGTGTGAACATGTGCCAAGTCAAGTCACTCGAATCATTTAAAGGAGGATACCACCCCATCATACCACATCACAACCATTTTAATAGCATGTTGGCACGCAAGGTAAACCATTATAAGCTCCTAGCTGATTAAGCATGACATAGGTAACTATAATCTCTAATTGTCATTGCAAACATGTTTATTCATAATAGGCTGAATCAGGAACGATGAACTAATCATATTTACAAAAACAAGAGAGGTCGAGTTCATACCAGCTTTTCTTATCTCAATCAGTTCATCATATATTGTCATAATTGCCTTTCACTTGCACGACCGAACGATGTGAATAATAATAATAGTGCACGTGCATTGGATTAAGCTGGAATCTGCGAGCATTCAATAAATAGGAGAAGACAAGGCAATACGGGCTCTTGGTTAAATCAACAATAATGCATATAAGAGCCACTTCAACAATTTCATTATGGTCTTCTCCTATCGACCCCCAAAGAAAAGAAAAGAAATAAAACTATTTACACGGGAAAGCTCCCAACAAGCAAAAGAAGAACATGAAATCTTTTTGGGTTTTCTTTTAATTATTACTACTACAGCAAGAAAGTAAACTAGCTAAAAGCTATAACTATTTTATTTTCTTAAGGTTTAACAAACACACAAGAAGAAAGCATAAAAAAAGAAAATAAACTAGCATGGATATTACAGTGAAAAAGTATGAGCACCGACATCTACCAATGAGTGTGTGAACATAAATGTAATGTCAGTGAGAAATACGTACTCCCCCAAGCTTAGGATTTTGGCCTAAGTTGGTCTATTGCCACGGCTGGCCTGGCGGATATCCAAAGTTATAGTTGGGGTCGTACTAAGAAGAAGAAGCCTCTGATTGCCACTGGTTGGCAATTACTTCCGGATCCCACTGGTAATTAGACTGTCGTGGAGGATCAAATTGTGGTTCCGGCTCTGGCTCTGTGGCTGATGTAGGGTCCCGGCACGCCTGGATGGTCGCTAGCGGAACGAGATACTGGCCTGCAGATAAATCAAACAAGGAAGGAGCAGGCAAGGTAATAGTCTCAGAGTGATGTTTATCAAATAACAGTTTGTATTTAAGCGCCCCTTCCCTATTCTTAACAATAAAGTCATGCGCTACCATACTCTTATAATCTAAATAAATAGTAGGCAGCAATTTTTCTTCTTTCTCATAGTGCCTAATAGGTATGTTATAGTATGCAGCGAGGCGCTAAGCATAGACACCTCCAAAGATGGGGCCCTTTGTATGGTTCAGACTTAACCGTTTGGCAATAATAGCGCCCATACTAACAGAGTCATCACGGAATAAAGCATGGAACAAAATAATAATATCAGGAACACTAAGGTTTCCACAGTTTCCGCGACCAATTAAGCAACGACTTGCAAATATTGCAAAGTAGCGTAAAACATGAAAATGTATGCTAATGATTCTTTCATCGGAAACCTTCCTAGTTTTCCCTACATTAATAGTATCAATAAACCCATCCACATCTCTACGATGTGGTTCCTCTAAGCTACCCTCGAAAGGTATTTTGCAAACCCTGCAAAATTCATAGTGACATCTTCTTAACCACATCATATAAATGAAACTCTACTGAAGGAGGTGATTCCTTAGGATAATAGTAGAAGTTTTGCACAAAAGTATTGGTGAGTAAGAGATACTGTTCGATCTGGTCATGGAGGAAGTCGGTGGGGCCCGCATTCTCAGCCAATTCATAAAAATCATCATTAATCCCGGCTGCTCTCAAGAAATCATCACAAGACCATTCACACGGCCGAACTTCCGCGGTGCGAGGGAGATTATATTTGGGCCTCTCTGCTTCTTCACTTTGCTTTTCCTTCGAGCTTCGGCTCGATGAGCCCCTCAAAAATCTCTTCATCATTTTCTGAAAATTTCTGAATTTTTTAGTAACTTCAAATAAAAGTAAACCAAACTCAACAAAATTGATAGCAACTACTCCTACAAGTGCCTAGAGACTATATCATGCATTAGAACTACTTGGAACCATATAAATTTGACATGCAAGCTCAAGAACATGGTCACCTAGGCAGCACAAATTTGCAATGAATAAAGCACTAGAACAAAAACTAATTGGACCAATGGAGGAGTCACATACCAAGGAACAATCCCCCAAAGCAGTTTTGTGAGAGGTGCTTTGAGCAAGGAGATCGAAAATCGCAGCAAAATGAGCTAGAACTCGTGCTTGAGCTGGATGGTGATTTTTTTGCGAGGAAGAAGAAGTGTGTGGGTGCAGGAATAAGTGGAGGGGAGCCACCGTGGGCCCACGAGGCAGGGGGCGCGCCCTGGACCCTCGTGCCCAGGTGCTTGCTCCCCCTGCTGTGTTCTCAGTGCCAAATATTCTCAAATATTTCAGAAAAAAACATATTAAATTGGCAGGGCATTTGGAGAACTTCTATTTTCGGGGTATTTTTATATTGCATGGATAATTCAGAAAACAGACAGGAAAATACTATTTTTACTTTATTTCAACTAAATAACAGAAAGTAAAAGAAGGGTACAGAAGGTTGTGCCTTCTAACTTCATCCATCTCATGCTCATCAAAAGGAATCCACTAACAAGGTTGATCAAGTCTTGTTAACAAACTCATTTCGAATAACATGGAACCGGAGAAATTTCGAATAACACTATGTTACCTCAACGGGGATATGCACATCCCCGATAATAAGAATATCATATTTCTTCTTGACAGTAGGTAGAGGAAATTCAAAACCTCCAAAAATAATTGATGGAATTTTTTCAATAGAATTGATACTGTAGACTTGAGGTTGTTTCCTCGGAAAGTGCACCGTATGTTCATTGCCATTAACATGAAAAGTGACATTGCCTTTGTTGCAATCAATAACAGCCCCTGCAGTATTCAAAAAGGGTATTCCAAGAATAATAGACATACTATCGTCCTCGGGAATATCAAGAATAACAAAGTCCGTTAAAATAGTAACGTTTGCAACCACAACAGGCACATCCTCACAAATACCGACAGCTATAGCAGTTGATTTATCAGCCATTTGCAAAGATATTTCAGTAGGTGTCAACTTATTCGAATCAAGTCTACGATATAACGAGAGGGGCATAACACTAACACCGGCTCCAAGATCACATAAAGCAGTTCTAACATAATTTCTTTTAATGGAGCATGGTATAGTAGGTACTCCTGGATCTCCAAGTTTCTTAGGTATTCCACCCTTAAAAGTATAATTAGCAAGCATGGTGGAAATTTCAACTTCCTGTATCTTTCTTTTATTAGTAACAATTTCTTTCATGTACTTAGCATAAGGATTCATTTTGAGCATATCAGTCAAACGCATACGCAAAAAGATGGGTCTAATCATTTCAGCAAAGCGCTCAAAATCCGCATCATCCTTTTTCTTGGATGGTTTGGGAGGAAAAGGCATGGGTTTCTGAACCCATGGCTCCCTTTCTTTACCGTGTTTCCTAGCAACAAAGTCTTTCTTATCATAACGTTGATTCTTTGATTGTGGGTTATCAAGATCAACAGCAGGTTCAATTTCTACATCATTATCATTGCTAGGTTGAGCATCAACATGAACATTGTCATTAACATTATTACTAGGTTCATGTTCATCACCAGATTGTGTTTCAGCATCAGAAATAGAAATATCATTGGGATTCTCACGTGTGTCAACAACAGGTTCACTAGAAGCATGCAAAGTCCTATCATTTTTCTTTTTCTTTTTCATAGAAGGACTAGGTGCATCTAAATTATTTCTGTGAGAATCCTGCTCAATTCTCTTAGGTTGGCCTTCAGGATACAGAGGTTCCTGAGTCATTTTCTTGCTGTTATTTAGAATAATGTTTTGCATCTCTATTTTCAATAAAAATGTCAAGGATAGCCTTTACCATGCTTATTTTGCAAGTATACATGTTGCTGTTTCAAAACAGAAAGTTTACCGCTGTTGCAAAAATTCCTTAGAAAAGTCAGAATATGATAAAATGTTGAAACTTTTTGCATATTGAGCTCTGATAAATTTTCTACAGTGTGGTAGAATTTCATAATGTTTGGAGTTAGGGAAGTATGATGAATCTTGCATTCTTTACAGATTGTACTGTTTTGGCAGATTGATGTTATGTTTGCTGGTTTAATGATTATATTTGAGGATAGGAGTATTAAATATGCAGAGGCATTTAGTATGCAATGTTGAATAATAATTTTAGTGATTCGTTACAGTATAAAATGATAAGGTTTTTGCATTGTTTATACTAACTTATCTCACGAGTTCTTGTTGAGTTTGGTGTGGATGAAGCTTTCGAGATTTAGGAAACCGTGATATGAGAAGAATTAAGGAGACAAAAAATCTCAAGCTTGGGGATGCCCAAGGCACCCCAAGATAATATTTCAAGAAGTCTCAAGCATCTAAGCTTGGGGATGCCCCGGTAGGCATCCCACCTTTCTTCTTCAACAATTATCGGTTAGTATCAGTTGAGCCTAAGTTTTTGCTTCTTCACATGATGAGTGCTATCCTTGAAATGTCGTTTTATTTTGTTTTGCTTGCTTTTTGAATAATATCCCAAGATCTGAAATTCTTAAATAAGAGAGAATCTTCACATAGCTACATAATTATTTAACTACTCATTGATCTTCACTTATATCTTTTTGGTGTAGTTTGTCATTTACTAGTGTGCTTCACTTATATCCTATGAGTAAATAGTTGAATGATTTGAATATCATAAATCTGAAATTATATATTTTTCATATGCTTATCCCATAGGGAGTAATGACTTCACATATAAGAAGTAGAGGTGGTAAATTTATTGAAGGTTAGCAAACATTGTATTGGTCACTTGAACAATTCATGAAAGAATATTGAAGGAAGAGAGATTTCACATATAAATATACTATCTTGGACATCTTCTATGATTGTGAGCCCCATTAATTATTTTCAAACCTGAGCAAATTAGTTGAAGTTGGACAAGGAAGACAACATAATGAGTTATGCTTGGGTATATTTGTATAGAAGTTATATTGTTATGGATCCTCTAACATGTGGTGCTTGCTATTTAGAATCCTTTGCTAGCCAAAATATCTGTACTAAGCGGGAATACTGCTTGTGCATCCAAATTCCTTGAACCAAATTTCTTCCATGAGTGTCCATGATAACCCACAAGTATAGGGGATCGCAACAGTTTTCGAGGGTAGAGTATTCAACCCAAATTTATTGATTCGACACAAGGGGAGCCAAAGAATATTCTCAAGTATTAGCAGTTGAGTTGTCAATTCAACCACACCTGGATAACTTAATATCTGCAGCAAAGTATTTAGTAGCAAAGTAATATGGAAGTAACGGTAACGGTAGCAAAAGTAATATTTTTGGGTTTTGTAGTGATTGTAATAGTAGCAACGGAAAAGTAAATAAGCGAAGAACAATATGTGAAAAGCTCGTAGGCATTGGATCGGTGATGGAGAATTATGCCGGATGCGGTTATTCATGCAACAGTTATAACATAGGGTGACACAGAACTAGCTCCAATTCATCAATGTAATGTAGGCATGTATTCCGAATATAGTCATACGTCCTTATGGAAAAGAACTTGCATGACATCTTTTGTCCTACCCTCCCGTGGCAGCGGGGTCCTAATGGAAACTAAGGGATATTAAGGCCTCCTTTTAATAGAGTACCGGACCAAAGCATTAACACATAGTGAATACATGAACTCCTCAAACTACGGTCATCACCGGGAGTGGTCCCGATTATTGTCACTTCGGGGTTGCCGGATCATAACACATAGTAGGTGACTATAGACTTGCAAGATAGGATCAAGAACTCACATATATTCATGAAAACATAATAGGTTCAGATCTGAAATCATGGCACTCGGGCCCTAGTGACAAGCATTAAGCATAGCAAAGTCATAGCAACATCAATCTCAGAACATAGTGGATACTAGGGATCAAACCCTAACAAAACTAACTCGATTACATGATAAATCTCATCCAACCCATCACCGTCCAGAAAGCCTACGATGGAATTACTCACGCACGGCGGTGAGCATCATGAAATTGGTGATGGAGGATGGTTGGTGATGACGATGGCGACGGATTCCCCTCTCCGGAGCCCCGAACGGACTCCAGATCAGCCCTCCCAAGAGGTTTTAGGGCTTGGCAGCGGCTCCATATCGTAAAACGCGATGAATCTTGTTCTCCCCGAACATGAATATATGGAGTTGGAGTTGAGGTCGGTGGAGCTCCAGGGGGCCCACGAGGCAGGGGGCGCGCCCAGGGGGTAGGGCGCGCCCCCACCCTCGTGCCCAGGGTGTGGGGCCCCTGGCCTTGATTCTTTCGCCAGTATTTTTTATTATTTCCAAAAATAATCTCCGTGGAGTTTCAGGTCATTCCGAGAACTTTTGTTTCTGCACATAAATAACACCATGGCAATTCTACTGAAAACAACGTCAGTCCGGGTTAGTTCCATTCAAATCATGCAAGTTAGAGTCCAAAACAAGGGCAAAAGTGTTTGGAAAAGTAGATACGACGGAGACGTATCAGTCCACCATATCTACCTATATGCGATATTTACCTGCCGTTCCAAGTAAATTTGCATGTGCCAAACTCTAAACCTTCAAATAATAACCCGTTTTGTATGCCCGAATCGCTCATGTAGAGACTAGGGCTGTCAGTATCTTCCATGCGCGGTGGGTTATTCTCACGATGAGTGGACTCCGCTCATCATTCACGAGAAAATGGCTGGTAACTGGGATGCCCAGTCCTATGATCAAAATATCAAAAACAAAATCGCAAATAATTTAAACAAAACTCCCCCAGGATTGTTGATAGTCGGACGGCACCCGTTGTTTCGGACAAGCCGTGGAGTGTGATTGTTGGTGGAGGGGGAGTAAAATCTTTATCTTTCTGTTTGGGAACCGCCTATAATGTATCTAGTATGGAAGATATTGGGAACTCTTGGTTGTTATGTTGACAATGAAAGCATACCTCTCAAAATTATTTTCATCTCCGTTTTAAAGCTCCGAGCTCTGGCATCTCTGCAAATCCCTGCTTCCCTCTACGAAGGGCCTATCTTTTACTTTTATGCAAGAGTCAGTAGTATTCCTTTTCATTCCAACCTACTTTTTAGTTGGCAAGCATCATGTGGTGGAGAAAGATCTAAGCATATATGGCCATTCAAATATATTTGATCATGAATTATTATTGTTGACAATTATCTATATGATAAATAAGTTGGGAGGCGAAACATTAAGCCCCTAACTTTCTCTGTGTTCGATGGATGCTATTTGTTCTAAAAATATGCTTTGAGTGGTAGCAATCATGGAAGACTATATGATAGTTGAGTATGTGGGATTTGCTAAATCAAATCTCTTACATAGACCCTTCCTGAAAATAAGATGAATTGCAATTGTTTGATGACTGAGAACATAGTTTGTTAGTTTTCAAGAAAGTTTATGGTCTATGCTTTAACATGTGAATAGCTTGTTACTTGATCATGAAAAGCTTTATGTTATGAGCTACTGTTATGACATATAATGATGCTAGAAAAGGTGATTGAAATTATCATTGATCAAACTTGTGCAGCTACTAGCATTCACACTTCATAAATTATTTCTTTTATCATTTACCTACTCGAGGACGAGCAGGAATTAAGCTTGGGGATGTTAATACGTCTCCAACGTATCTATAATTTATGAAGTATTCATGCTATTATATTATCCTTCTAGGATGTTTTATATGCTATTTTATATGATTTTTGGGACTAACCTATTAACCTAGAGCCCAGTGTCAGTTTCTATTTTTTCCTTGTTTTTGAGTATCGCAGAAAAGGAAAACCAAACGGAGTCCAATTGACCTGAAACTTGACGGAGCTTATTTTTGGACGAGAAGAAGGCCATGGAGTATAAGAGTTGGGCCAGAAGAGTCCCGGTTGCCCACGAGGGTGGGAGGCGTGCCCACCCCCTGGGCGCGCTCCCTACCCACTACTAGGAAAAAGCCTAGTAGTAGCGCGGGTTAAAAGCTAGTAATAGCGCGGGTGCCTGCGCTACAGCTAACTAGTTGTAGTAGCGCGGTGCATCCCGCGCTACTAGTACGTGTGTTAGTAGTAGCGCGGGTTCGACACACGCTACTACTAACTATCTGTAGTGCGTGTCTGTGACCCGCGCTACTACTATTAATTTGAAAAACCAAACAAAAATCTCGACCCCGTTCGTGCCGTCAATGGTGTCAATGGTTCGGTCGACGGCGCCGTCGGCCGGCGGCGATGCGCACGTTGGCCAGGAGCAGGGAGATCTCGGCCATGACGCGCGCCTCGTGGAAGCCGTCGAGGGCGGCCGCGTAGGCCAGGCCAACGTGGGCCGGGAGCTGGAGGACCTGGATCTTGGCGTCGTGCGTGGGGAGCAGCACCTCGCGGTGGCCGTCACCGTTGAGGTCGGCGAAGAGCGGCGGTCCACGTCGTGCTTGATCGGGAACCCGTCGTCCGATAGGTGGTACCACGCCTCCCGGAATGAGAAGTCGCCCTCGTGTTGCCAGAGGAGAAGCGGGGTGAGTCAGTAGGGTTCCGGATCGAATCGGAGAGGGGGGAGGAGGAGGGCTGACCTGGAGCGAGAAGAAGACGACAAAGGTGGCGAGGAGGAGGATGTCGAGGTCGCGCTTCCGCATCTTGGCGGCGACGAGGAGCTCCGGCGACCTCCCACCGGAGGGAACTCGGAGAGGGAGGGGGAAGAAAGCAGAGTGTACCGGCGGCGGCCATCGCTGAAGTACGAGGGAGAGAGGAGGAAAGTGAGAGAGGGGGAAAGTGAGGGAGAGGGGAGGGATTCGGCCCAGGATATGGGGATTTCACCTACCTTGTACTTAGTAGTAGCGAGGGTTTGTACCCCTCGCTACTACTGTGGTATGTCCCGAGAGGGCACGGTAGAGACCGCTTAGTAGTAGCGCGGGTTAAAAACCGGCGCTACTAGTATCAACTTAGTAGTAGCGAGGGGTAAAAACCCTCGCTACTAGTAAGTAGCAGTAGAGAGGGTTATAAACCCGCGCTACTAGTAAGCATCTGCCTATAAGCGTTTCCCTAGTAGTGACCTCGTGGACAGCCCGGAGACCCCCCCTGACTTGTTCCCGACGCCAAAACCTCTTATATATACAGAAACCCCCAGAACATAACCTAGATCGGGAGTTCCGCCGCCGCAAGCCTCTGTAGCCACCAAACACCAATCGGGACCCTGTTCCGGCACCCTGCCGGAGGGGGGAATCATCCCCGGTGGCCATCTTCATCATCCCGACGCTCTCCGTGACGAGGAGGGAGTAGTTCACCCTCGGGGCTGAGGGTATGTACCAGTAGCTATGTGTTTGATCTCTCTCTCTCTCGTGTTCTTGAGGTGGTACGATCTTGAT
The DNA here is from genome assembly GCF_018294505.1 of Triticum aestivum. Taxonomy (NCBI): domain Eukaryota; kingdom Viridiplantae; phylum Streptophyta; class Magnoliopsida; order Poales; family Poaceae; genus Triticum; species Triticum aestivum. Next base: position 582,175,768 of record NC_057814.1, on the reverse strand, counting down.
GTATCGCGAGCTTTGCTATTATAGTTGGATCTTATGATGTTTCTCCCCCTACTCTCTTGTAATGGATTGAGTTATCCCTTTGAAGTTATCTTATCGGATTGAGTCTTTAAGGATTTGAGAACACTTTATGTATGTCTTGCATGTGCTTATCTGTGGTGAGATTGGGATATTCACGTGATCTACTTGATGTATGTTTTAGTGATCAACTTGCGGGTTCCGTAACATTGTGAACTTATGCATAGGGGTTGGCACACGTTTTCGTCTTGACTCTCCGGTAGAAACTTTGGGGCACTCTTTGAAGTTCTTTGTGTTGGTTGAATAGATGAATCTGAGATTGTGTGATGCATATCGTATAATCATACCCACGGATACTTGAGGTGACATTGGAGTATCTAGGTGACATTAGGGTTTTGGTTGATATGTGTCTTAAGGTGTTATTCTAGTACGAATTCTAGGATAGATCGAACGGAAAGAATAGCTTCATGTTATTTTACTACGGACTCTTGAGTAGATCGATCAGAAAGAATAACTTTGAGGTGGTTTCGTACCCTACAATAATATCTTCGTTTGTTCTCCGCTATTAGTGACTTTGGAGTGACTCTTTGTTGCATGTTGAGGGATAGTTATATGATCCAATTATGTTATTATTTTTTGACAACCATCCAATTATGTTATTATTGTTGAGAGAACTTGCACTAGTGAAAGTATGAACCCTAGGCCTTGTTTCAACACATTGTAATACCATTTGTGCTCACTTTTATCATTAGTTACCTTGCTATTTTTATATTTTTAGATTACAAAAACCTATATCTACCATCCATATTGCACTTGTATCATCATCTCTTCGCCGAACTAGTGCACATATACAATTTACCATTGTATTGGGTGTGTTGGGGACACAAGAGACTCTTTGTATTTGGTTGCAGGGTTGCTTGAGAGAGACCATCTTCATCCTACACCTCCCACGGATTGATAAACCTTAGGCCATCCACTTGAGGGAAATTTGCTACTGTCCTACAAACCTCTGCACTTGGAGGCCCAACAACGTCTACAAGAAGAAGGTTGCGTAGTAGACATCAGGGGGCGGAGCGGACTGTATAGCTCTTGCCGAGCTGCGCGTGGGCCGCGAGGGGCCATCTCCGGAGTCCGTAGTGCGCCGGCGCCGGAGTGGCGACGGCGCAGATCTGGAGCTGCCCCCCGTGTCCACCTTGGACAGCTCCAACGCAATGCGGAGGGCCAGCTCCTCCTCGACGTTGAGGTCGGAGGTGGAGTGGTTGTCGGAGCTCGACATCTCAACTTAATTATTCGATCGTAATCGGAGAGAGAGAGAGGAGGGGACGGAGCGAGGGAGGAGAGTCGAGTGAGAGCTAGGATTCGAAAAGGGGACGGATCAGGGTTTTTGTGGGGATGGCGTGGGGTCGGTGGTGGGTCAGGCTGACGTGGTAGATGCGCCTGGGCTGCCCCATATCCGCCCTACATTTGGGCTGGATATGAGGCCAGACAGCCCGGGCGTTTGAGGTCGGCTTGAGGCGCCAGGGTGGGTTGACTTTTTGCGACCGGTCCGCCCACCAGGGCGTTCGAGACGGGTTTGAGTCATACGGCTGTAGATGCTCTAAGGTAATGCCTATGCCTTGTGGGATGTACTCTCTCTTATTCTTTTTTATTTTGCATATAAGATTTCTCAGAAATCAAACTTAATAAAGTTTGACCATGTTTATAGAAAAAAACATTTGCAAGCAAATCAATTTTATTAGTGCATCATGGTTTGTATTTTCGTATTATATAACTTTAATGTTGTAGATGTTGATAAATTTTTAATACTATAAATTTGGTAAAAGTTTACGAAGTTTGACTTTAGATAAATCTCATATACGGAGTAAAAAAGCTGAGGGAGTATGGTGAGGGTTGCACAACTACTCCTCCATTTTTATTTAGTCCACATATTAACTTTGAAAGGAGTCAACCTTTATAAAGTTTGCCAAATTTACAGAAAATGATATGAACACTAAAGTAAAAAAAATTATGTGAGGTGAAAATATACTCAATGATGAATCTAATGATATTAATTTGGTATTGTATATGTTAATATTTTTCAGTATAAATTTGGTCAAATTTTGTAAAATTTAACTTTAGATAAAACTAATATGTGGAGTAAATAAAAACGGAGGAAGTACCTACCTACTACTACCTGGCATCATACACATTCCCAGAAACAATGGGCGGTTGTTAGAGTTCGACCATCTTTGTGACAATGCCAACATGCACTTCAGTTTTTTTGTTTGAAAAGAGGATTACCCTGATCACTACATCAAAATAACACATGCAACCAAGTTCGTTTTTTCTTTTGCCTGGCTAAAAGCTTGCAAGCAAACAAATTTACTTTTCCGTATCCCAAAGATGTCGGGGAAGCGATACCTATGGGATCACAGAAATTCCTACTACGGTTGGCGGGGCGCGGGGTTGAGAGAAGAGCAGGTTTAGAAGTCAACACAGAGATCGTTTACCCAGGTTCGGGCCGCGAGGATGCGTAATACCCTAGTCCTGCTTTGGTGGGTGTATTGAGTGTTCTTGAGCTCTCAAACTAGCTATGGAGGTCATGTAGTTCAAAAGAGACGAATCCTTCTCCTGGTCGCCTTGGGCCTCCTTTTATAGGGAAAAGGGGCTGTCACAGTGGCACACAGGAGGTGGAAAGGCGTACAGTGCGCAAGCTTATCGCCCGGCGTTACGGGACAAAGCGCATTAAATGCGCTACTTAGGTGTCCATTAGCTTTATCGGGGACGGGAACGAGGCCCGTCCCGTCCGTCGCCGCACCGCCTCGCTTCGACACGCGCCCAGGCCAGAGACGCATGGGGCGCCATGTAGGCAGGCAGGCAGCTGAGGTGGCGCGGTGGTAGGGTCTTCACGAAGATCTGCATGCCACCACGCAGGTGCTTGCTGGGTTGGCTTGGAAGCCGCCCGTCGCCACGCAGGTGCCTGCCCAGCTGGTTGAGCTAGCAGCTGCTTGGGGACGGCGGTGGAGTCTTGGCAGGCGCGGGCCTGGCTGTGGCCCTGCTGATGCCCTCGGCAAGGGCCTTGCCGGGGGCCCGGCAAGGGTCTTGCCGTGGCGTTGCAGTCGTCCCGGCAAGGGTCTCGCCGGGGGTCTTGTGGATTCCCTCGGCTAGAATCCCTCCGAGTGTCGTCGTTTTCTGGTCCTCATCTGATCTCACATGTTTATGGTCTTGACGAAGACCTGCATGCCACCGCAGAGGTGCATCCCGAGCCTTGGCTCCAATGTGGATAGTTGGTGGCATTTGGAACCCTTGGGCTCAAGGGTGGGTCGCTCTGCTGGCGTCGGGCAAGCAGCCCCGGCAAGGCTCTTGCCGGGGCTGCGGAGGCTGCCGCGGCAAGGATCTTGCCGGGGGAGTCCACCTTGCCCTCTTGCTCTCCTGTGTTTCTGGTCTTGGCGTCGTCTTGTGCTTCGGCTCCTCTTCGGCTTCCCTCCTTTGCCCTGCTAAGCGTGGTCGTGGCGCGCGGCTCTCACTGCCCGTGCACAAGGAAAGGGGTCAAAAGAAGAGCCCCTACTTTTGTACACCGACAGGAGCCTCCGGGCCTGTGCCACACATAAGCGCGACGTGTTGTTGGGCTAGGCCCAGAACGGTGCGCGGGCAGGTGGGGCGGATTTTACCGCGGTAACTGTTCGTCCGCTGCGCTTCCCCACGACCCGCGTTGAACGCACGACGTGGAGGGTTGTGCGTGACGTGGGGGTCATGTGTGGGGCAGTTCCCGCACGCATGCGTCACGTCGCAGTTAATGGGAAAAGACGTGGCCCGCGCCTTCCCCGTAAAAAGGAATAACCACGGGGCGCGCTGCTCATTTACCCCCTGCGCCTTCTCCAATCTTGGAACTGTCGTCCCCTTCTTCCTCCCTCTCAAGCTTTTGCTCCCGCTCGCCGCCGCCGCGCCTTTGCCTTCCCCTCCTCCTTGGGCTAAGGGACCCAAAATCGAAGACGACTTCCGCGTCGACATCTGCCGGTGGAGGGGAAGTTGATGGGGTCCGAGGGCGCTTGGACGAAGAAGAGGCGGTTGCTTTCTTCTTCGCCACCGCGGCCTTCACCAACTTCTTCGCCGACGCGGCCCTTGTCTGGCGCACGGACCCCTCCTGGGCTTGCCGCGGTTGCGCGGCCTTGCCGGGCCGGACCGGCTACTCACCCTCTCCCTGGGGCTGGGGGATCGACAGCCTCGGTCTCCTCCTCCGACGACTCGTCGACCACATCCTTGATGAGGGGAGCCCCGGTGCCGGCGCCGCTGGCCTCCCCAGCGGACTCCGCCCACTGGGCGGGACCGCATTAAAATTAGGCAAGGATAACTTTCAAGAAGGACTCTGATAAGTGATCAACGTCAAGTACGAGCATATGATAACTCTCAATGTTTTCGATGGCAAGTTTAGTTACGTGAGGATAGAAATTTTAGTTAACAAGCATGACAATTTTAATGCTTTAGTTTATTTTTGATAGAAACTTACCGTGTGCCACTAAAATTTGCCATCCTTACGTGACTGAAATTGCCATCGAAAAACGTCAGTACCGAAGTGCCACGCATCTAAAGCGTGTGGCACTTATCATTTGCGTTAAAGAATCCCCCCACCGGCAATTTTTTGGTCATGAAAAACTAGGTAGTCAAGGATAAGTTCCAGACTAGAGCAAGGGATTGACCGGAGTCGACCATGGCGCCTCAAAGACGTGTGCAGCGGCCACCCTAGCTGGTACTACTAGTAGCCAACTACGTGCATGGTATTCTCGGCAAAAAAAAAAAAACTACGTGCATGGTACTCCATGGACGTGGCCTCTGCCCCTCTATCTAGCTAGCCAGCCAGCCAGCCAGCCAGTCACTGTTGGGGTCACGCACTGTTTCGGGCACGCCAGGTCTCGTCACGGCCCCGCCGGTTAGTTATTGGCATGCATGTTGGGCCGCCCCGTCCTCGCGCTTGGACTGGCATGTGCCTTTCCGGGCGTACGCACATACGTGGGCGTTTTCTGAGGGGTGGACGCTGCACAGTACTAGTACGTGCGTACCACCGGCGCTGCATGCGCGATGGCCGGAGCATGTGGGCGAGGACGGCGCGGCGGGCGCTGCTGGCCTACGATTTGTCACGTCGGAGGTAGGTGGCTAGGTTCGCATCGATTGATCCTGTAGGCGTAGGACGCATGCATATGCATGCAGAGGCGAGGCAGGACAGGAGGTGGGATCCCCTCCTGGATCCGGTCAATCTTTTCACTCCACGTGATCGCCCACACCGCACTCTTGTTTTTGGCGAGAAATGCCAAGGCGCACCGAGCAAAAAATCTGTCACGTCGTGGTATAACAAACAAAGTATAGTAGCACTGTTCCGTGGTAAAACGATCGACCGTGAGGAATGTACTTGTGGTTACGGCACTACCCTACCGGCCGCCGGCCGATCTGTACCCGTGCAACGGATCGAGAAACCTATTGTTTGGTGGAGCTTGTCACGGCTCGACCGCTGTTACGGGCACCATCATATCATGCTCAGCAATTACTCGCAAAGAAAAAATATCATGCACAGTAACAGTAGGGCTCGTCAAACCACTGTTCCGCAATCAATCCAGGCAGCAACCGTGACACGTGGTTAGTTAATCGGCCAACAGTGTGAGGATTGACGGTACACATCGAACCCTTGATGATTTCATCCATCCAACCATGCCTGCTCGGCCGTCCGTTACTACCCGCATGAACAGTGTGAGGATTACCAGGGGCCAGCCGACAGGCGACGCACACTTGCTGCCAGTGCCAGAAGAAAAAGGTGATACACGTAGACGTAGGCATGCTTTGCTCGCAGACGGCACACATTTGTAGCTAGACCTAGCACGGTATGTCGGAGCAGCTCTTCGCGGTGGTTCTCTTCTTGCCGATCTCGGACGGACGGACGGGCAGCCGGCAAGGAGTGGAGCGGCATGGCATGCACCGTTCTTCGTTCGTTCCGTACTCCAATGATGCACGTGTGGCGGAGTGTCTCGCAACCCCAGCAGCTAGCCTGCCCGCTCCTGTGTCCTCGCCTGTCCTCAACACATGCGGAATCTATCACGACCAGAGCCGTGGCCACGCCTGCCGCGCGCAACTTGGCCTGAGAAACCAGCAGCCTTGCAGGCGCGCACAGCTCCAAAACTGTTGGGTGTCTCGGGAACGAAGTTTTTACTGGAGGATAGAAACAGGACTGCTCTTGTCCTTGTCCTCGTCCCTGTCTCTCTCGCCAGGCCTTGGTGCTCGCCCCACGACGCCGTGACCGTGAGGAGATGACCACGGCGCGCTGCACGCAGTGCAGGTCCAGCCCATGGCGAGTGCGGTGGTGCGGCGAGAAATAATGGCGGGAGAGACTGGTGTGGTGAGTGATTGACGAGTGAATCCCCGACCGGGCCCGTCCCGGTCTTGGGCCATGGGTGCATTGGGTTGTGTGGCGGTGCTTCTCTGGGGCGCGGCCGTGTCTCCTCTGCCACGCGCACCTGCATGCCCAACGGTGTTCCAGTCCATCGTGCTCTTGACCGTGCCAGGACGCACGCATGATTTACTACAAAGTGGAGTGGAGGACGATGCCATGTTTTCGACCATGCAAGAAAAGAGAAGCATGCATGCATGATCACGACAATGGAAAATAAAAGGGTTTGGTCAGACGTATAGCAGTATAAATCCAAGCCATGGACGTACATGGAGGAGGAGAAGGGAGACTGCCATGCTGCACCAGCGGTAGCCGGAGAGAGGCCCAATGCAATAATAATAATGCGATAGTGAGATGAAGGGGGGAGGCACAAGGAAGTGGTCCAATGGGCTTGCGATGGCGATGGCTGCCTGCAGGGGAAAGGGAGACAAGATCCCCGGCCCAGCCCAGCCCAGCCCCAGCTGCGCACTCAGATTCGTTCCAGCCGGATCTTGCCAACATTTTGACCGTTCAGACTTCAGAGCTATGTTAAACCAGAAATTCAACACTGGGTTTCTAGTCTGGTAAATTGCTTTCTAGTCTGGTAAATTGCACGAGCAGTGCATACAAGAACATGAAGACTAAAGCCCTCGAAGATGATCCACACGCTTAGAGCATTTTATATGGATTTCGAACTTCAAAGTCTGTCCCGCCCAACACTACAAAATCGCGCGGCCAAAACGTGCAAGGAGGCAAACCTGATGCTCAATTGGCTGTTGGGCAATGATCCGAATGGCGGACCGACGCTATGGGGGCTTATCTCTATTTAGGCATGCCTTGGAAACTATCATAACCAATCCGACACTTCGAGGGTGTCGGCGGTAGAGAACAACTTCTAATTCAATCAAGTGGGAACACCACTGAAGGATCTGAGATGGCTGTACTGCTTTGATACGTATGAAAACAAACAGCACGCAGCAGTACCATTGTGGTTCGAATATATCTTCTTTCTGGGATGTAGTCACACTTCTAAAGAAACTGGGACATAAGAAACTGGAGTCGCGGAAGCCACATCATGATGCTTTGGCACTGACCATTTCAGTACCAGGCACAAGATGGCCAGTTAAACAGTTAGACTAGCTAAACTTCACTAGTGCTCTGCTCAATGTTCAGTTGCATGGCATCCATCTTCTCAATTACGTACTCCAGCGTTTTGCAACAAATCTCGTTAGCAATCCTAGCGCTGCAGTCACACTTCTCAAATGGCCGGTATTCACAAGCACTTTTTATTTCCTCGCGCAATGTAGTTGAATTTCCTGATCCAGAAACAATATACAGTTAATTTATTGTGCGTGATTCGTGGTGAATATATCGTGTCTGATAAAAATTCAATACCGAGAAAGCCATAGGAGTGCCCAGGATTAATAAGTTCACATATCTGGCCAATATTTAGGTCAGAACAGAATGTTCCCTTAACAATCAGTTTCCAAACAATCCTGATTTTGCGACAACCAAAAAAGGAGCACAGACAGACAGACAACACTAGAAACAAGAATATTACCATGTCACATCAGAAGCAATTGTTTCAGTCAGAAAAAAGGTTTCAGATTTTCGTGCAACATACAGGCATGGAAAAAGAATGATTAAGCATGTCAAACAACATGGAGCAATTTTTCATGGAAACTGAAAGAGGAATTATCCAATGGAACTAGTAACTGATTTGCAGTTCAGAACACTAGCGCTCTAGCAACCAGAAGGCAATAAGCATTCACTTATAAAAGGAATAAGGGGGACACACAAAAATAACAATGCAGCATGTGTAGTACTTCTATCTGCATCGGCGGCACGATACCTCACAAAGCAAGTCATGCTCCCATTGATAATGAAGAGTAATCCATAAGCAAGCAATTTAAAGCAAACTCCTCACACCTAGTCAGGCATGTTCTGCTAGTAGACCTCCAAGATGCTTGTCAAGTGCGTAAAGAACTACTCCCTCCTTCCATTTATATAGGGCCTCATGCGTTTTTCAAGGCTAACTTTGACCGAATATTAGAGCAATAATATATGACATGCAACTTACACAAAGCATACCGTCAAATTCGTATGTGAAAGGAGCTTCCAATGATATAATTTTTACATTATACATCTCATGTATTATTAATCTTGTCAATACTCAAAGGCGGTCTTGAAATACGCATTAGGCCCTATATAGATGGAAGGAGGGAGTAGTGAGCTACAATAAAACATTATTTCACATGTGAAACCAGTGCCATGGCTTCAATCTGCTGAATCTTCTTTCCCGAACCCCTAATCAAATTTCTGTTCGTCCAATTCGAACTAAAAAAATCCATCCCTTACGGCGTAACCACATGAAAATCAAATACAGGAAAAACCTACAGATTAGTGCAACAGGCCAACAGCAGTTCCTTCTGAAGATGAAGCAGCCTATGCACTGCTGCATACGGAGATGTTCTTGTGCGACCACGCTCCAGGCCTTTCGACATGACTCAAGTGACCGCGACCAATCCTAGAGCTAGGGTAACATTTTGTACAACCTCCTAGATCAATCACTGAAGTCGAACATTACGGTTTCCAGAGTATGTTGAACAAAGCATTGCGCAGTTGCGCCCGGGCTAAGTAAAAGTGTAAATTAACACATTATGGTTTCCTAGTCTGGTAATTGCTTGCTAAGCTCCTAAGTCATGTCACATTTGGCAATGAATAGTGCAAAGAAGAACATGAAGACCAAAGCTTGACGATAGCCAAAAGGTGCGGGCGCTGGAGCCAAACTTCAAAGAACATGAAGAGTCACATGATAGTCAAACTTCAAAGTTCTGCCCATTATAAAATGGCATAGCCAAAACGTGCAACGAGGCAAACCTCATGGCTCCATTGGCCGTTGGGTAATGATCTGGATGGCAGACTTACACTATGGGGGTTTATCTCTATTTAGGTATCCCTTGAAAGTTATAGCCAATCTGGCAGTGCAAGAGTGTCAATGGTACAGAAGAAGTTTGAAATCAACTAAGTGGAAACACAACTGAAGGATCTGAAATAGCTGTAATGACGTGATATATATGAAATATGCAGCAGTAGTAGTCGAAATACATCTTCTTTCTGGGATATTGCAACTTATACCCTACATAATTCATTCACTACATTAAGCCATGGGACGCATTCGATATGTATAGCAAGAAGGGAACATAAGATGCTGGAGTTGGGGAAGCCACATGATGCTTTGGCACTAACCATTTCACTACCAGGCACTAGATAGCCAGTTAAACTAGCTAAACTTCATTGGTGCTGGGCTCAATGTTCAGTTGCATGGCATCCATCTTCTCAATCACATACTCCAGCTTTTTGCAACAAATCTCGTTAGCAATCCTTGCACTGTAGTCACACATCTCAAATGGCCGGTATTCACAAGCACTTTTTATTTCCTCACGCAATGTAGTTTGAATTTCCTGCTCCAGCCACAATATAGAATTAATTTATCATGCATGATTCATGGCGAATATAACGTGTCAAAAAAAATATTCAGAACTGAGAAAGTCATATGAATGCCATGGATTAATCGGTTCACATAAGGCAAGTATTTTGGTGGAAGGAATGTATCATTGGGTCGGATCAGAATTTGACATGAGACCCTTAACGATCAGCTTCCAAAAAAAATCCTGATTTTACAACAACCAAAGGAGGGTGCACACAGGCAGACAACATTCAATTCAAAAACATCACTAATTGACATCAGAAGCACTTGTTTCAATGAGCAAAGATTGCAAATTTTCGTGCAATATACAGGCATGAAAAATAATGGTTGAGCATGTCAACCAATATGGGGCAATGTGCTTCATGGAAGCTAAAAGATGAATTGTCTAACGGAACTAACCGATTGCGGTTCAGAGCAGTAGCACTCCAACAATAAGAAGGCAATAAGCTCATATCAAAAGGAATAGGGTGGACACACAAAAATAGCAGTGCATCATGTATAGTATTATCGGCGGGCGGCAGGATACCTCGCAAAGCATAGCATCCCCCCACTGGTAAGTGACAGCAATCCATCAGCAAGCAATTTAAAGCAAACTCCTGAAACGGTGGTCACACATGTTCTGCTAGTGTACCACCCAGACGCTTGCAGCAACAGATCCATCCATTCCCCCTGGTTTTCAAGCCAGGAGCATGGGGCGAAAAGATCTGCGGACGGGGATGGTGGATGGATGAGGGAGGGGTACCTTCATGTAGAGCATGAACTCGCGGCAGTGGGCGACGACGGCGTCGCCGCGGGGACCCTGCGAGTTTCCCAGCTCCTCCATGACC